>NW_027423458.1:0-72951 GCF_048934315.1 Petromyzon marinus
GACCGCCCTGGAACGCCCGGGACCGCCCGGGACCGCCCGGGACCGCCCGGGACCGCCCGGGACCGCCCAGGACCGCCTTGGACCGCCCGGGACCGCCCTGGACCGCCGGGACCGCCCGGGACCCGCCCGAGACCGCCCGGGTACGCCCGGGACCACCCAGGACCGCCCGGGACCGCCCGGGAGCGCCCGGGACCGCCCGGGACCTCCAGGACCACCCGGGACCACCCGGGACCGCCCCGGACCACCCGGGACCACCCGGGACCGCCCAGGACCGCCCCGACCGCCCGGGAACGCCCAGGACTGCCCGGGACCGCCGCGGACCGCCCGGGACTGCCCGGGACCGCCCGGGACCGCCCGGGACCGCCCCGGACCGCCCGGGACCGCCCGGGACCGCCCAGGACCGCCTTGGACCGCCCGGGACCGCCCTGGACCGCCGGGACCGCCCGGGACCGCCCGGGACCGCCCGGGACCGCCCGGGACCGCCCCGGACCGCCCGGGACCGCACCCGGACCGCCAAGGACCACACCCGGACAGCCCGGGACCGCCCCGGACCGCCCGGGACTGCCCCGGACCGCCCAGGACCGCCCCGGACCGCCCGGACCGCCCCGGACCGCCCGTGACTGCCCCGGACCGCCATCGGGACCGCCCCGGACCGCCCGGGACCGCCCAGGACCGCCCGGGACCGCCCGGGACCGCCCAGGACCACACCCGGACCGCCCGGGACCGCCCCGACCGCCCGGGACCGCCCGGGACCGCCCGGGACCGCCCCGGACCGCCCGGGACCGCCCTAGAACGCCCGGGACCGCCCGAGACCGCCCGGGACCGCCCCGGACCGCCCGGGACCGCCTCGGACCGCCCGGGACCGCCCAGGACCGCCCGGGACCGCCCTGGACCGCCCGGGACCGCCCTGGAACGCCCGGGACCGCCCGGGACCGCCCGGGACCGCCCGGGACCGCCCGGGACCGCCCGGGACCGCCCGAGACCGCCCAGGTACGCCCGGGACCGCCCGGGACCGCCCGGGACCGCCCGGGAGCGCCCGGGACCGCCCGGGACCTCCCTGGACAGCCCGGGACCACCCGGGACCGCCCGGGACCGCCCGGGTCCGCCCGGGACTGGCCGGGACCGCCCGGGACTGCCCCGGACCGCCCAGGACCACACCCGGACAGCCCGGGACCGACCCGGACCGCCCGGGACTGCCCCGGACCGCCCGGGACCCGCCCCGGACCGCCCGGGACCGCCCCGGACCGCCCGTGACTGCCCCGGACTGCCCGGGACCGCCCCGGACCGCCCGGGACCGCCCAGGACCGCCCGGGACCGCCCGGGACCGCCCAGGACCACACCCGGACGGCCCGGGACCGCCCCGACCGCCCGGGACCGCCCGGGACCACCCGTGACCGCCCCGGACCGCCCGGGACCGCCCTAGAACGCCCGGATCCGCCCGGGACAGCCCGGGACCGCCCGGACCGCCCGGGACCGCCTCGGACCGCCCGGGACCGCCCAGGACCGCCCGGGACCGCCCTGGACCGCCGGGACCGCCCTGGAACGCCCGGGACCGCCCGGGACCGCCCGGGAGCGCCCAGGACCGCCCGGACCGCCCTGGACCGCCCGGGACCACCCGGGACCGCCCGGGACCGCCCGGGACCGCCCGGGACCGGCCGGGACCGCCCCGGACCGCCCGGGACCGCCCCGGACCGCCCAGGACTGCACCGGACCGCCCGGGACCGCCCGGCGCCCCGGACCGCCCGTGGAATGCCTGGAACGCCTGGGACCGCCCGGGACCGCCCGGGACCGCCCGGGACCGCCCTGGACCGCCCGGGACCGCCCTGGAACGCCCGGGACCGCCCGGGACCGCCCGGGACCGCCCGGGACCGCCCGGGACCGCCCGGGACCGCCCGGGGACCGCCCGAGACCGCCCGGGTACGCCCGGGACCGCCCGGGACCGCCCGGGACCGCCCGGGAGCGCCCGGGACCGCCCGGGACCTCCCTGGACAGCCCGGGACCACCCGGGACCGCCCGGGACCGCCCGGGACCGCCCGGGACTGGCCGGGACCGCCCGGGACTGCCCCGGACCGCCCAGGACCACACCCGGACAGCCCGGGACCGCCCCGAACCGCGCGGGACTGCCCCGGACCGCCCGGGACCGCCCCGGACCGCCCGGGACCGCCCCGGACCGCCCGTGACTGCCCCGGACCGCCCGGGACCGCCCCGGACCGCCCGGGACCGCCCAGGACCGCCCGGGACCGCCCGGGACCGCCCAGGACCACACCCGGACCGCCCGGGACCGCCCCGACCGCCCGGGACCGCCCGGGACCGCCCGGGACCGCCCCGGACCGCCCGGGACCGCCCTAGAACGCCCGGGACCGCCCGAGACAGCCCGGGACCGCCCCGGACCGCCCGGGACCGCCTCGGACCGCCCGGGACCGCCCAGGACCGCCCGGGACCGCCCTGGACCGGCCCGGGACCGCCCTGGACGCCCGGGACCGCCCGGGACTGCCCGGGAGCGCCCGGGACCGCCCGGACCGCCCTGGACCGCCCGGGACCACCCGGGACCGCCCGGGACCGCCCGGGACCGCCGGGGGACCGGCCGGGACCGCCCCGGACCGCCCGGGACCGCCCCGTACCGCCCGGGACTGCACCGGACCGCCCGGGACCGCCCCGGACCGCCCGGGAATGCCCCGGACCGCCCGGGACCGCCCCGGACCGCCCGGAACCACCCGGGACCGCCCAGGACCGCCGGGACCGCCCGGGACCGCCCGGGACCGCCCGGGACCGCCCCGGACCGCCCGGGACCGCCCGAGACCGCCCGGGACCGCCCGGGACCGCCCCAGACCGCCCGGGACCGCCCCGGACCGCCCGGGACCGCCCAGGACCGCCCGGGACCGCCCGGGACCGCCCAGGACCACACCCAGACCGCCCGGGACCGCCCCGACCGCCCGGGACCGCCCGGGACCGGCCCGGGACCGCCCCGGACCGCCCGGGACCGCCCTAGAACGCCCGGGACCGCCCGAGACAGCCCGGGACCGCCCCTGACCGCTCGGGACCGCCTCGGACCGCCCGGGACCGCCCAGGACCGCCCGGGACCGCCCTGGACCGCCCGGGACCGCCTGGAACGCCCGGGACCGCCCGGGACCGCCCGGGAGCGCCCGGGGACCGCCTGGACCGCCCTGGACCGCCCGGGACCACCCGGGGACCGCCCGGGACCGCCCGGGACCGCCCGGGACCGGCCGGGACCGCCCCGGACCGCCCGGGACCGCCCCGGACCGCCCGGGACTGCACCGGACCGCCCGGGACCGCCCCGGACCGCCCGGGAATGCCCCGGACCGCCCGGGACCGCCCCGGACCGCCCGGGACTACCCGGGGACCGCCCAGGACCGCCGGGACCGCCCGGGACCGCCCGGGACCGCCCGGGACCGCCCGGGACCGGCCGGGACCGCCCCGGACCGCCCGGGACCGCCCCGGACCGCCCGGGACTGCACCGGACCGCCCGGGACCGCCCCGGACCGCCCGGGAATGCCCGCACCGCCCGGGGACCGGCCCGGACCGCCCGGGACCACCCGGGACCGCCCAGGACCGCCGGGACCGCCCGGGACCGCCCGGGACCGCCCGGAACCGCCCCGGACCGCCCGGGACCGCCCGGGACCGCCTTGGACCGCCCGGGACCGCCCTGGACCGCCGGGACCGCCCGGGACCGCCCGAGACCGCCCGGGACCACCCGGGACCGCCCGGGACCGCCCGGGACCGCCCCGGACCGCCCGGGACCGCCCCGGACCGCCCGGGACCGCCCAGGACCGCCCGGGACCGCCCGGAACCGCCCAGGACCACACCCGGACCGCCCGGGACCGCCCCGACCGCCCGGGACCGCCCGGGACCGCCCGGGACCGCCCTAGAACGCCCGGGACCGCCCGAGACAGCCCGGGACCGCCCCGGACCGCCCGGGACCGCCTCGGACCGCCCGGGACCGCCCAGGACCGCCCGGGACCGCCCTGGACTGCCCGGGACCGCCCTGGAACGCCCGGGACCGCCCGGGACCGCCCGGGAGCGCCCGGGACCGCCCGGACCGCCCTGGACCGCCCGGGACCACCCGGGACCGCCCGGGACCGCCCGGGACCGCCCGGGACCGGCCGGGACCGCCCCGGACCGCCCGGGACCGCCCCGGACCGCCCGGGACTGCACCGGACCGCCCGGGACCGCCCCGGACCGCCCGGGAATGCCCCGGACCGCCCGGGACCGCCCCGGACCGCCCGGGACCACCCGGGACCGCCCGGGACCGCCGGGACCGCCCGTGACCGCCCGGGACCGCCCGGGACCGCCCCGGACCGCCCGGGACCGCCCGGGACCGCCTTGGACCGCCCGGAACCGCCCTGGACCGCCGGGACCGCCCGGGACCGCCCGAGACCGCCCGGGACCACCCGGGACCGCCCGGGACCGCCCGGGACCGCCCGGGACCGCCCCGGACCGCCCGGGACCGCACCCGGACCGCCCAGGACCACACCTGGACAGCCCGGGACCGCCCCGACCGCCCGGGACCGCCCAGGACTGCCCGGGACTGCCCCGGACCGCCCGGGACCGCCCGGGACCGCCCAGGACCGCCGGGACCGCCCGGACCGCCCGGGACCGCCCGGGACCGGCCCCGGACCGCCCGGGACTGCACCCGGACCGCCCAGGACCACACCCGGACAGCCCGGGACCGCCCTGACCGCCCGGGACCGCCCAGGACTGCCCGGGACCGCCCCGGACCGCCCGGGACCACCCTAGAACGCCCTGGACCGCCCGGACCGCCCGGGACCGCCCGGGACCGCCCAGGACCGTCCGGGACCGCCCGGGACCGCCCAGGACCGCCCCGGACTGCCCGGGACCGCCCCGGACCGCCCGGGACCGCCCAGGACCGCCCGGGGACGGCCCGGGACCGCCCGGGACCACCGCCCGGGACCGCCCGGGACCGCCCGGGACCGCCCGGGACCGCCCTGGGACCGCCCGGGACCGCGCCCGGGACCGCCTTGGACCGCCCGGGACCCGCCTGGACCGCGGGACCGCCCGGGACCGCCCGAGACCGCCCGGGACCGCCCCGGACCGCCCGGGACCGCCCTGGACCGCGGGACCGCCCGGGACCGCCCGGGACCGCCCCGGACCGCCCGGGACCGCACCCGGACCGCCCAGGACCACACCCGGACAGCCCGGGACCGCCCCGGACCGCCCGGGACTGCCCCGGACCGCCCGGGACCTCCCCGGACCGCCCGGGACCGCCCGGACCGCCCGGGACTGCCCCGGACCGCCTGGGACCGCCCCGGACCGCCCGGGACCGCCAGGGACCGCCCAGGACCGCCCGGGACCGCCCAGGACCACACCCGGACCGCCCGGGACCGCCCCGACCGCCCGGGACCGCCCGGGACCGCCCGGGACCGCCCTGGACCGCCCAGGACCGCCCGAGACCGCCCGGGTATGCCCGGGACCGCCCGGGACCGCCCGGGACCGCCCGGGAGCGCCCGGGACCGCCCGGGACCGCCCCGGACCGCCCGGGACCACCCGGGACCGCCCGGGACCGCCCGGGACCGGCCGGGACCGCCCGGGACCGCCCCGGACCGCCCGGGACTGCACCGGACCGCCCGGGCCCGCCCCGGACCGCCCGGGACCGCCCCGGACCGCCCGGGACCGCCCGGGACCGCCCAGGACCGCCCGGGACCGCCCGGGACCGCCCGGGACCGCCCCGGACCGCCCGGGACCGCCCGGGACCGCCCCGGACCGCCCGGGACTGCCCGGGACCGCCCGGGACCGCCTTGGACCGCCCGGGACCGCCCTGGACCACCGGGACCGCCCGGGACCGCCCGAGACCGCCCAGGACCACCCGGGACCGCCCGGGACCGCCCGCGACCGCCCGGGGACCGCCCCGACCGCCCGGGACCGCACCCGGACCGCCCAGGACCACACCCGGACAGCCCGGGACCGCCCCGGACCGCCCGGGACTGCCCCGGACTGCCCGGGACCGCCCCGGACAGCCCGGGACCGCTCGGACCGCCCGGGGACTGCCCCGGACAGCCCGGGACCGCTCGGACCGCCCGGGACTGCCCCGGACCGCCCGGGACCGCCCCAGAACGCCCGGACCGCACGGGACCGCCCAGGACCGCCCGGGACCGCCCAGGACCACACCCGGACCGCCCGGGACCGCCCCGACCGCCCAGGACCGCCCGGGACCGCCCGGAACCGCCCCGGAACGCCCAGGAGTGCCCTAGAACGCCCGGGACCGCCCGGGATCGCCCGGGTCCGCCCCGGACCGCCCGGGACCGCCTCGGACCGCCCGGGACCGCCCGGGACCGCCCCGGACCGCCCGGGACCGCACCCGGACCGCCCAGGGACCACACCCGGACAGCCCGGGACCGCCCCGGACCGCCCGGGACTGCCCCGGACCGCCCGGGACCGCCCCGGACCGCCCGGGACCGCCCGGACCGCCCGGGACTGCCCCGGACCGCCTGGGGACCGCCCCGGACCGCCCGGGACCGCCCGGGACCGCCCAGGACCGCCCGGGACCGCCCAGGACCACACCCGGACCGCCCGGGACCGCCCCGACCGCCCGGGACCGCCCGGGACCGCCCGGGACCGCCCTGGACCGCCCCAGGACCGCCCGAGACCGCCCGGGTATGCCCGGGACCGCCCGGGACCGCCCGGGACCGCCCGGGAGCGCCCGGGACCGCCCGGGACCGCCCCGGACCGCCCGGGACCACCCGGGACCGCCCGAGACCGGCCGGGACCGCCCGGGACCGCCCCGGACCGCCCGGGACCGCCCCGGACCGCCCGGGACTGCACCGGACCGCCCGGGACCGCCCCGGACCGCCCGGGACCGCCCCGGACCGCCCGGGACTGCCCTGGACAGCCCGGGACCGCCTCGGACCGCCCGTGACCGCCCGGGACCGCCCGGGACCGCCCGGGACCGCCCGGGACCGCCCGGGACCGCCCCGGACCGCCCGGGACCGCCCGGGACCGCCCCAGACCACCCGGGACCGCCCGGGACCGCCTTGGACCGCCTGGGACCGCCCTGGACCGCCGGGACCGCCCGGGACCGCCCCGAGACCGCCCAGGACCACCCGGGACCGCCCGGGACCGCCCGCGACCGCCCGGGACCGCCCCGGACCGCCCGGGACCGCACCCGGACCGCCCAGGACCACACCCGGACAGCCCGGGACCGCCCCGGACAGCCCGGGACTGCCCGGACCGCCCGGGACCGCCCCGGACCGCCCGGGACCGCTCGGACCGCCCGGGACTGCCCCGGACCGCCCGGGACCGCCCCGGAACGCCCGGGACCGCCCGGGACCGCCCAGAACCGCCCGGGACCGCCCAGGACCACACCCGGACCGCCCGGGACGTCCCGACCGCCCAGGACCGCCCGGGACCGCCCGGGACCGCCCCGGACCGCCCAGGACCGCCCTAGAACGCCCGGGACCGCCCGGGACCGCCCGGGACCGCCCCGGACCGCCCGGGACCGCCTCGGACCGCCCGGGACCGCCCAGGATTGCCCGGGACCGCCCTGGACCGCCCGGGACCGCCCTGGAACGCCCGGGACCGCCCGGGACCGCCCGGGACCGCCCGGGACCGCCCGGGACCGCCCGGGACCGCCCGGGACCGCCCGGGTATGCCCGGGAACCGCCCGGGACCGCCCGGGACCGCCCGGGAGCGCCCGGGACCGCCCGGGACCACCCCGGACCGCCCGGGACCACCCGGGACCGCACGGGACCGCCCGGGACCGGCCGGGACCGCCCGGGGACCGCCCCCGGACCGCCCGGGACCGCCCGGACCGCCCGGGACTGCACCGGACCGCCCGGGACCGCCCCGGACCGCCCGGGACCGCCCCGGACCGCCCGGGACTGCCCCGGACCGGACCGCCCGGGACCGCCCCGGACCGCCCGGGACCGCCCGGGACCGCCCGGGACCGCCCGGGACCGCCCCGGGACCGCCCGGGACCGCCCCGGACCGCCGGGACCGCCCCGGACCGCCCGGGACCGCCCCGGACCGCCCGGGACCGCCCCGGACCGCCCGGGACCGCCCGGGACCGCCCGGGACCACCCGGGACCGCCCGGGACCGCCCGGGACCGCCCCGGACCGCCCGGGACCGCCCGGGACCGCCCGGACCGCCCGGGACCGCCCCAGACCGCCCGGGACCGCCCGGGACTGCCCGGGACCGCCTTCGACCGCCCGGGACCGCCCTGGACCGCCGGGACCACCCGGGACCGCCCGAGACCGCCCGGGACAACCCGGGACCGCCCGGGACCGCCCGGGACCGCCTGGGACCGCCCCGGACCGCCCGGGACCGCAGCCGGACCGCCCAGGACCACACCCGGACAGCCCGGGACCGCCCCGGACCGCCCGGGACTGCCCCGGACCGCCCGGGACCGCCCCGGACCGCCCGGGACCGCCCCGGACCGCCCGTGACTGCCCCGGACGCCATCGGGACCGCCCCGGACCGCCCGGGACCGCCCAGGACCACACCCGGACCGCCCGGGACCGCCCCGACCGCCCTGGACCGCCCGGGACCGCCCGGGACCGCCCCGGACCGCCCGGGACCGCCCTAGAATGCCCGGGACCGCCCGAGACCGCCCGGGACCGCCCCGGACCGCCCGGGACCGCCTCGGACCGCCCGGGACCGCCCAGGACCGTCCGGGACCGCCCTGGACCGCCCGGGACCGCCCTGGAACGCCCGGGACCGCCCGGGACCGCCCGAGACCGCCCGGGTATGCCCGGGACCGCCCGGGACCGCCCGGGACCGCCCGGAGCGCCCGGGACCGCCCAAGACCGCCCTGGACCGCCCGGGACCACCCGGGACCGCCCAGGACCGCCCGGGACCGCCCGGGACCGGCCGGGACCGCCCGGGACTGCCCCGGACCGCCCAGGACCACACCCGGACAGCCCGGGACCGCCCCGGACCGCCCGGGGACTGCCCCGGACCGCCCGGGACCGCCCGGGACCGCCCCGGACCGCCCGGGACCGCCCCGGACCGCCCGGGACGGCCCGGACCGCCCGGGACCGCCCGGGACCACCCGGGACCGCCCGGGACCGCCCGGACCGCCCCGGACCGCCCGGGACCGCCCGGGACCACCCGGGACCGCCCGGGACCGCCCCGGACCGCCCCGGACCGCCCGGGACCGCCCGGGACCGCCCGGGACCGCCTTGGACCGCCCGGGACCGCCCTGGACCGCCGGGACCACCCGGGACCGCCCGAGACCGCCCGGGACAACCCGGGACCGCCCGGGACCGCCCGGGACCGCCTGGGACCGCCCCGGACCGCCCGGGACTGCACCCGGACCGCCCAGGACCACACCCGGACAGCCCGGGACCGCCCCGGACCGCCTGGGACCGCCCCGGACCGCCCGTGACTGCCCCGGACCGCCATCGGGACCGCCCCGGACCGCCCGGACCGCCCAGACCACACCCGGACCGCCCGGGACCGCCCCCGCCGCCCGGGACCGCCCGGGACCGCCCCGGACCGCCCCGACCGCCCCGGACCGCCCTCCTAGAACGCCCGGGACCGCCCGAGACCGCCCGGGACCGCCCCGGACCGCCCGGGACCGCCTCGGACCGCCCGGGACCGCCCTGGACCGCCCGGGACCGCCCTGGAACGCCCGGGACCGCCTGGGACCGCCCGGGACCGCCCGGGACCGCCCGGGACCGCCCGGGACCGCCCGAGACCGCCCGGGTACGCCCGGGACCGCCCGGGACCGCCCGGGACCGCCCGGGAGCGCCCGGGACCGCCCGGGACCGCCCTGGACCGCCCGGGACCACCCGGGACCGCCCGGGACCGCCCGGGACCACCCGGGACCGGCCGGGACCGCCCGGGACTGCCCCGGACCCGCCCAGGACCACACCCGGACAGCACGGGACCGCCCCGGACCGCCCGGGACTGCCCCGGACCGCCCCGGGACCGCCCCGGACCGCCCGGGACGCCCCCGGACCGCCCGTGACTGCCCCGGACCGCCCTTGACCGCCCCGGACCGCCCGGGACCGCCCAGGACCGCCCGGGACCGCCCGGGACCGCCCTGGACCACACCCGGACCGCCCGGGACCGTCCCGACCGCCCGGGACCGCCCGGGACCGCCCCGGACCGCCCAGGTCCGCCCTAGAACGCCCGGGACCGCCCGAGACCGCCCGGGACCGCCCCGGACCGCCCGGGACCGCCTCGGACCGCCCGGGACCGCCCAGGACCACCCGGGACCGCCCTGGACCGCCCGGGACCGCCCTGGAACGCCCGGGACTGCTCGGGACCGCCCGGGAGCGCCCGGGACCGCCCGGACCGCCCTGGACCGCCCGGGACCACCCGGGACCGCCCGGGACCGCCCGGGACCGCCCGGGACCGGCCGGGACCGCCCCGGACCGCCCGGGACCGCCCCGGACCGCCCGGGACTGCACGGGACCGCCCGGGACCCGCCCTGGACCGCCCGGGACCGCCCCGGACCGCCCGGGAATGCCCCGGACCGCCCGGGACCGCCCCGGACCGCCCGGGACCGCCCGGGACCGCCCAGGACCGCCGGGACCGCCCCGGACCGCCCGGGACTGCCCCGGACCGCCCGGGACCGCCCGGGACCGCCCCGGACCGCCCGGGACCGCCCCGGACCGCCCGGGACGGCCCGGGACCGCCCGGGACCGCCCGGGACCACCCGGGACCGCCCGGGACCGCCCGGGACCGCCCCGGACCGCCCGGGACCGCCCGGGACCACCCGGGACCGCCCGGGACCGCCCCGGACCGCCCCGGACCGCCCGGGACCGCCCGTGACCGCCCGGGACCGCCTTGGACCGCCCGGGACCGCCCTGGACCGCCGGGACCACCCGGGACCGCCCGAGACCGCCCGGGACAACCCCGGGACCGCCCGGGACCGCCCGGGACCGCCTGGGACCGCCCCGGACCGCCCGGGACCGCACCCGGACCGCCCAGGACCACACCCGGACAGCCCGGGACCGCCCCGGACCGCCTGGGACCGCCCCGGACCGCCCGTGACTGCCCCGGACCGCCATCGGGACCGCCCCGGACCGCCTGGGACCGCCCAGGACCACACCCGGACCGCCCGGGGACCGCCCCGACCGCCCGGGACCGCCCGGGACCGCCCGGGACCGCCCCGGACCGCCCGGGACCGTCCTAGAACGCCCGGGACCGCCCGAGACCGCCCGGGACCGCCCCGGACCGCCCGGGACCGCCTCGGACCGCCCGGGACCGCCCTGGACCGCCCGGGACCGCCCTGGAACGCCCGGGACCCGCCCGGGACCGCCCGGGACCGCCCGGGACCGCCCGAGACCGCCCGGGTACGCCCGGGACCGCCCGGGACCGCCCGGGACCGCCCGGGAGCGCCCGGGACCGCCCCGGGACCGCCCTGGACCGCCCGGGACCACCCGGGACCGCCCGGGACCGCCCGGGACCACCCGGGACCGGCCGGGACCGCCCGGGACTGCCCCGGACCGCCCAGGACCACACCCGGACAGCACGGGACCGCCCCGGACCGCCCGGGACTGCCCCGGACCGCCCGGGACCGCCCCGGACCCGCCCGGGACCGCCCCGGACCGCCCGTGACTGCCCCGGACCGCCCTTGACCGCCCCGGACCGCCCGGGACCGCCCAGGACCGCCCGGGACCGCCGGACCGCCCTGGACCACACCCGGACCGCCCGGGACCGCCCCGACCGCCCGGGACCGCCCGGGACCCGCCCCGGACCGCCCAGGTCCGCCCTAGAACGCCCGGGACCGCCCGAGACCGCCCGGGACCGCCCCGGACCGCCCGGGACCGCCTCGGACCGCCCGGGACCGCCCAGGACCACCCGGGACCGCCCTGGACCGCCCGGGACCGCCCTGGAACGCCCGGGACTGCTCGGGACCGCCCGGGAGCGCCCGGGACCGCCCGGACCGCCCTGGACCGCCCGGGACCACCCGGGACCGCCCGGGACCGCCCGGGACCGCCCGGACCGGCCGGGACCGCCCCGGACCGCCCGGGACCGCCCCGGACCGCCCGGGACTGCACGGGACCGCCCGGGACCGCCCTGGACCGCCCGGGACCGCCCCGGACCGCCCGGGAATGCCCCGGACCGCCCGGGACCGCCCCGGACCGCCCGGGACCGCCCGGGACCGCCCAGGACCGCCGGGACCGCCCGGGACCGCCCGGGACCGCCCGGGACCGCCCGGGACCGCCCCGGCCCGCCCAGGACCGCCCGGGACCGCCTTTGACCGCCCGGGACCGCCCTGGACCGCCGGGACTGCCCGGGACCGCCCGAGACCGCCCGGGACCACCCGGGACCGCCCGGGACCGACCGGCACCGCCCGGGACCGCCCCGGACCGCCCGGGACCGCACCCGGACCGCCCAGGACCACACCCGGACAGACCGGACCGCCCCGACCGCCCAGGACCGCCCAGGACTGCCCGGGACCGCCCCGGACCGCCCGGGACCGCCCTGGACCGCCCGGGACCGCCCGGGACCGCCCCGGACCGCCTGGGACCGCCCGGGACCGCCCGGGACCGCCTTGGACCGCCCGGGACCGCCCTGGACCGCCGGGACCGCCCGGGACCGCCTGGGACCGCCCGGGACCGCCCGGGACCGCCCCGGACCGCCCGGGACCACACCCGGACCGCCCAGGACCACACCCGGACAGCCGGGACCGCCCCGGACCGCCCGGGACTGCCCCGGACCGCCCGGGACCGCCCCGGACCACCCGGGACCGCCCCGGACCGCCCGTGACTGCCCCGGACCGCCATCGGGACCCGCCCCGGACCGCCCGGGACCGCCCAGGACCGCCCGGGACCGCCCGGGACCGCCCAGGACCACACCCGGACCGCCCGGGACCGCCCCGACCGCCCGGGACCGCCCGGGACCGCCCGGGACCGCCCCGGACCGCCCGAGACCGCCCTAGAACGCCCGGGACCGCCCGAGACCGACCGGGACCGCCCCGGACCGCCCAGGACCGCCTCGGACCGCCCGGGACCGCCCAGGACCGCCCGGGACCGCCCTGGACTGCCCGGGACCGCCCTGGAACGCCCGGGACCGCCCGGGACCGCCCGGGACCGCCCGGGACCGCCCGGGACCGCCTGGGACCGCCCGAGACCGCCCGGGTACGCCCGGGACCGCCCGGGACCGCCCGGGACCGCCCGGGAGCGCCCGGGACCGCCCGGGACCGCCCTGGACCGCCCGGGACCACCCGGGACCGCCCGGGACCGCCCGGACCGCCTGAGACCGGCTGGGACCGCCCGGGACTGCCCCGGACCGCCTAGGACCACACCCGGACAGCCCGGGACCGCCCCGGACCGCCCGGGACTGCCCCGGACCGCCCGGGACCGCCCCGGACCGCCCGGGACCGCCCCGGACCGCCCGTGACTGCCCCGGACCGCCCGGGACCGCCCCCGACCGCCCGGGACCGCCCAGGACCGCCCGGGACCGCCCGGGACCGCCCAGGACCACACCCGGACCGCCCGGGACCGCCCCGACCGCCCGGGACCGCCCGGGACCGCCCGGGACCGCCCCAGACCGCCCGGGACCGCCCTAGAACGCCCGGGACCGCCCGAGACCGCCCGGGACCGCCCCGGACCGCCCGGGACCGCCTCGGACCGCCCGGGACCGCCCAGGACCGCCCGGGACCGCCCTGGACCGCCCGGGACCGCCCTGGAACGCCCGGGACCGCCCGGGACGGCCCGGGAGCGCCCGGGACAGCCCGGACCGCCCTGGACCGCCCGGGACCACCCGGGACCGCCCGGGACCGCCCGGGACCGCCCGGGACCGGCCGGGACCGCCCCGGACCGCCCGGGACCGCCCCGGACCGCCCGGGACTGCACCGGACCGCCCGGGACCGCCCTGGACCGCCCGGGACCGCCCCGGACCGCCCGGGAATGCCCCGGACCGCCCGGGACTGCCCCGGACCGCCCGGGACCGCCCGGGACCGCCCAGGACCGCCGGGACCGCCCGGGACCGCCCGGGACCGCCCGGGACCGCCCCGGACCGCCCGGGACCGCCCGGGACCGCCTTGGACCGCCTGGGACCGCCCTGGACCGCCGGGACCGCCCGGGACCGCCCGAGACCGCCCGGGACCACCCGGAACCGCCCGGGACCGCCCGGGACCGCCCGGGACCGCCCCGGACCGCCCGGGACCGCACCCGGACCGCCCAGGACCACACCCGGACAGCCCGGGACCGCCCCGACCGCCCGGGACCGCCCAGGACTGCCCGGGACCGCCCCGGACCGCCCGGGACCACCCTAGAACGCCCAGGACCGCCCGGGACCGCCCGGGACCGCCCCGGTCCGCCCAGGACCGCCTCGGACCGCCCGGGACCGCCCAGGACCGCCCGGGACCGGCCTGGACCGCCCGGGACCGCCCTGGAACGCCCGGGACCGCCCGGGACCGCCCGGGACCGCCCGGGACCGCCCGGGACCGCCCTGGACCGCCCGGGACCACCCGAGACCGCCCGGGACCGCCCGGGAGCGCACGGGACCGCCCGTGACCGCCCCGGACCTCCCGGGACCGCCCCGGACCGCCCGGTACCGCCCGGGACCGCCCAGGACCGCCCTGGACCGCCCGGGACCGCCCGGGGACCGCCCGGGACCGCCCGGGAGTGCACGGGACCGCCCGTGACCGCCCCGGACCTCCCGGGACCGCCCCGGACCGCCCGGGACTGCCCGGGACCGCCCAGGACCGCCCCGGACCGCCCGCGACCGCCCGGGACCGCCCGGGACCGCCCGGGACCGCCCCGGACCGCCCGGGACCGCACCCGGACCGCCAAGGACCACACCCGGACAGCCCGGGACCGCCCCGACCGCCCGGGACCGCCCGGGATTGCCCGGGACCGCCCCGGACCGCCCGGGACCGCCCTAGAACGCCCGGGACCGCCCGGGACCGCCCGGGACCGCCTGGGACCGCCCAGGACCACACCCGGACCGCCCGGGACCACCCCGACCGGCCGGGACCGCCCGGGACCGCCCGGGACCGCCCCGGACCGCCCGTGACCGCCTAGAACGCCCGGGACCGCCCGAGACCGCCCGGGACCGCCCCGGACCGCCCGGGACCGCCTCGGACCGCCCGGGACCGCCCAGGACCGCCCGGGACCGCCCTGGACTGCCCGGGACCGCCCTGGAACGCCCGGGACCGCCCGGGACCGCCCGGGACCGCCCGGGACCGCCCGGGACCGCCTGGGACCGCCCGATACCGCCCGGGTACGCCCGGGACCGCCCGGGACCGCCCGGGACCGCCCGGGAGCGCCCGGGACCGCCCGGGACCGCCCTGGACCGCCCGGGACCACCCGGGACCGCCCGGGACCGCCCGGGACCGGCCGGGACCGCCCGGGACTGCCCCGGACCGCCCAGGACCACACCCGGACAGCCCGGGACCGCCCCGGACCGCCCGGGACTGCCCCGGACCGCCCGGGACCGCCCCGGACCGCCCGGGACCGCCCCGGACCGCCCATGACTGCCCCGGACCGCCCGGGACCGCCCCGGACCGCCCGGGACCGCCCAGGACCGCCCGGGACCGCCCGGGACCGCCCAGGACCACACCCGGACCGCCCGGGACCGCCCCGACCGCCCGGGACCGCCCGGGACCGCCCGGGACCGCCCCGGACCGCCCGGGACCGCCCTAGAACGCCCGGGACCGCCCGAGACCGCCCGGGACCGCCCTGGACCGCCCGGGACCGCCTCGGACCGCCCGGGACCGCCCAGGACCGCCCGGGACCGCCCTGGACCGCCCGGGACCGCCCTGGAACGCCCGGGACCGCCCGGAACCGCCCGGGAGCGCCCGGGACAGCCCGGACCCGCCCTGGACCGCCCGGGACCACCCGGGACCGCCCGGGACCGCCCGGGACCGCCCGGGACCGGCCGGGACGCCCCGGACCGCCCGGGACCGCCCCGGACCGCCCGGGACTGCACCGGACCGCCCGGGACCGCCCCGGACCGCCCGGGACCGCCCCGGACCGCCCAGGAATGCCCCGGACCGCCCGGGACTGCCCCGGACCGCCCGGTACCGCCCGGGACCGCCCAGGACCACCGGGACCGCCCGGGACCGCCCGGGACCGCCCGGGACCGCCCCGGACCGCCCGGGACCGCCCGGGACCGCCTTGGACCGCCCGGGACCGCCCTGGACCGCCGGGACCGCCCGGGACCGCCCGAGACCGCCCGGGACCACCCGGGACCGCCCGGGACCGCCCGGGACCGCCCGGGACCGCCCCGGACCGCCCGGGACCGCACCCGGACCGCCCAGGACCACACCCGGACAGCCCGGGACCGGCCCCGACCGCCCGGGACCGCCCAGGACTGCCCGGGACCGCCCCGGACCGCCCAGGACCACCCTAGAACGCCCAGGACCGCCCGGGACCGCCCGGGACCGCCCCGGACCGCCCGGGACCGCCTCGGACCGCCCGGGACCGCCCAGGACCGCCCGGGACCGGCCTGGACCGCCCGGGACCGCCCTGGAACGCCCGGGACCGCCCGGGACTGCCCGGGACCGCCCGGGACCGCCCGGGACCGCCCTGGACCGCCCGGGACCACCCGAGACCGCCCGGGACCGCCCGGGAGCGCACGGGACCGCCCGTGACCGCCCCGGACCTCCCGGGACCGCCCCGGACCGCCCGGGACCGCCCGGGACCGCCCAGGACCGCCCTGGACCGCCCGGGACCGCCCGGGACCGCCCGGGACCGCCCGGGAGCGCACGGGACCGCCCGTGACCGCCCCGGACCTCCCGGGACCGCCCCGGACCGCCCGGGACCGCCCGGGACCGCCCAGGACCGCCCCGGACCGCCCGGGACCGCCCGGGACCGCCCGGGACCGCCCGGGACCGCCCCGGACCGCCCGGGACCGCACCCGGACCTCCAAGGACCACACCCGGACAGCCCGGGACCGCCCCGATCGCTCGGGACCGCCCGGGATTGCCCGGGACCGCCCCGGACCGCCCGGGACCGCCCTAGAACGCCCAGGACCGCCCGGGACCGCCCGGGACCGCCCCGGACCGCCCGGGACCGCCTCGGACCGCCCGGGACCGCCCAGGACCGCCCGGGACCGCCCTGGACCGCCCGGGACCGCCCTGGAACGCCCGGGACCGCCCGGGACCGCCCGGGACCGCCCGGGACCGCCCTGGACCGCCCGGGACCAGCCGAGACCGCCCGGGACCGCCCGGGACCGCCCGGGACCGCCCGGGACGGCCCGGGACCGCCCGGGACCGCCTGGGACCGCCCCGGACCTCCCGAGACCGACCCGGACCGCCCGGGACCGCCCGGGACCGCCCGGGACCGCCCAGGACCGCCCCGGACCGCCCGGGACCGCCCGGTACCGCCCGGGACTGCCCGGGACCGCCCTGGACCGCCGGGACCGCCCGGGACCGCCCGAGACCGCCCGGGACCACCCGGGACCGCCTGGCACCGCCCGGGACCGCCCGGGACCGCCCCGGACCGCCCGGGACCGCCCGGTACCGCCCGGGACTGCCCGGGACCGCCCTGGACCGCCGGGACCGCCCGGGACCGCCCGAGACCGCCCGGGACCACCCGGGACCGCCCGGGACCGCCCGAGACTGCCCGGGACCACCCGGGACCACCCGAGACCGCCCGGGACCGCCCGGGAGCGCACGGGACCGCCCGTGACCGCCCCGGACCTCCCGGGACCGCCCCGGACCGCCCGGGACCGCCCGGGACCGCCCAGGACCGCCCAGGACCGCCCGGGACCGCCCGGGACCGCCCGGGACCGCCCGGGAGCGCACGGGACCGCCCGTGACCGCCCCGGACCTCCCGGGACCGCCCCGGACCGCCCGGGACCACCCGGGACCGCCCAGGACCGCCCCGGACCGCCCGGGACCGCCCGGGACCGCCCGGGACCGCCCTGGACCGCCCCGGACCGCCCGGGACCGCACCCGGACCGCCAAGGACCACACCCGGACAGCCCGGGACCGCCCCGACCGCCCGGGACCGCCCGGGATTGCCCGGGACCGCCCCGGACCGCCCGGGACCGCCCTAGAACGCCCGGGACCGCCCGGGACCGCCCGGGACCGCCCGGGACCGCCCAGGACCACACCCGGACCGCCCGGGACCGCCCTGACCGCGCGGGACCGCCCGGGACCGCCCGGGACCGCCCCGGACCGCCCGAGACCGCCCTAGAACGCCCGGGACCGCCCGAGACCGCCCGGGACCGCCCCGGACCGCCCGGGACCGCCTCGGACCGCCCGGGACCGCCCAGGACCGCCCGGGACCGCCCTGGACTGCCCGGGACCGCCCTGGAATGCCCGGGACCGCCCGGGACCGCCCGGGGCCGCGCGGGACCGCCCGGGACCGCCTGGGACCGCCCGAGACCGCCCGGGTACGCCCGGGACCGCCCGGGACCGCCCGGGACCGCCCGGGAGCGCCCGGGACCGCCTGGGACCACCCTGGACCGCCCGGGACCACCCGGGACCGCCCGGGACCGCCCGGGACCGCCCGGGACCGGCCGGGACCGCCCGGGACTGCCCCGGACCGCCCAGGACCACACCCGGACAGCCCGGGACCGCCCCGGACCGCCCGGGACTGCCCCGGACCGCCCGGGACCGCCCCGGACCGCCCGGGACCGCCCCGGACCGCCCGTGACTGCCCCGGACCGCCCGGGACCGCCCCGGACCGCCCGGGACCGCCCAGGACCGCCCGGGACCGCCCGGGACCGCCCAGGACCACACCCGGACCGCCCGGGACCGCCCCGACCGCCCGGGACCGCCCAGGACCGCCCCGGACCGCCCGGGACCGCCCGGGACCGCCCGGGACCGCCCGGTACCGCCCCGGACCGCCCGGGACCGCACCCGGACCGCCAAGGACCACACCCGGACAGCCCGGGACCGCCCCGACCGCCCGGGACCGCCCGGGATTGCCCGGGACCGCCCCGGACCGCCCGGGACCGCCCTAGAACGCCCGGGACCGCCCGGGACCGCCCGGGACCGCCCCGGACCGCCCGGCACCGCCTCGGACCGCCCGGGACCGCCCAGGACCGCCCGGGACCGCCCTGGACCGCCCGGGACCGCCCTGGAACGCCCGGGACCGCCCGGGACCGCCCGGGACCGCCCGGGACCGCCCGGGACCGCCCTGGACCGCCCGGGACCAGCCGAGACCGCCCGGGACCGCCCGGGACCGCCCGGGACCGCCCGGGATGGCCCGGGACCGCCCAGGACCGCCTGGGACCGCCCCGGACCTCCCGAGACCGCCCCGGACCGCCCGGGACCGCCCGGGACCGCCCGGGACCGCCCGGGACCGCCCCGGACCGCCCGGGAACGCCCGGTACCGCCCGGGACTGCCCGGGACCGCCTGGACCGCCGGGACCGCCCGGGACCGCCCGAGACCGCCCGGGACCACCCGGGACCGCCTGGGACCGCCCGGGACCGCCCGGGACCGCCCCGGACCGCCCGGGACCGCCCGGTACCGCCCGGGACTGCCCGGGACCGCCCTGGACCGCCGGGACCGCCCGGGACCGCCCGAGACCGCCCGGGACCACCCGGGACCGCCCGGGACCGCCCGAGACCGCCCGGGACCACCCGGGACCACCCGAGACCGCCCGGGACCGCACGGGAGCGCACGGGACCGCCCGTGACCGCCCCGGACCTCCCGGGACCGCCCCGGACCGCCCGGGACCGCCCGGGACCGCCCAGGACCGCCCTGGACCGCCCGGGACCGCCCGGGACCGCCCGGGACCGCCCGGGACCGCCCGGGAGCGCACGGGACCGCCCGTGACCGCCCCGGACCTCCCGGGACCGCCCCGGACCGCCCGGGACCGCCCGGGACCGCCCAGGACCGCCCCGGACCGCCCGGGACCGCCCGGGACCGCCCGGGACCGCCCGGGACCGCCCCCGGACCGCCCGGGACCGCACCTGGACCGCCAAGGACCACACCCGGACAGCCCGGGACCGCCCCGACCGCCCGGGACCGCCCGGGATTGCCCGGGACCGCCCCGGACCGCCCGGGACCGCCCTAGAACGCCCGGGACCGCCCGGGACCGCCCGGGACCGCCCGGGACCGCCCAGGACCACACCCGGACCGCCCGGGACCGCCCCGACCGCTCGGGACCGCCCGGGACCGCCCGGGACCGCCCCGGGACCGCCCGAGACCGCCCTAGAACGCCCGGGACCGCCCGAGACCGCCCGGGACCGCCCCGGACCGCCCGGGACCGCCTCGGACCGCCCGGGACCGCCCAGGACCGCCCGGGACCGCCCTGGACTGCCCGGGACCGCCCTGGAACGCCCGGGACCGCCCGGGACCGCCCGGGACCGCCCGGGACCGCCCGGGACCGCCCGGGACCGCCCGAGACCGCCCGGGTACGCCCGGGACCGCCCGGGACCGCCCGGGACCGCCCGGGAGCGCCCGGGACCGCCCGGGACCGCCCTGGACCGCCCGGGACCACCCGGGACCGCCCGGGACCGCCCGGGACCGCCCGGGACCGGCCGGGACCGCCCGGGACTGCCCCGGACCGCCCAGGACCACACCCGGACAGCCCGGGACCGCCCCGGACCGCCCGGGACTGCCCCGGACCACCCGGGACCGCCCCGGACCGCCCGGGACCGCCCCGGACCGCCCGTGACTGCCCCGGACCGCCCGGGACCGCCCCGGACCGCCCGGGACCGCCCAGGACCGCCCGGGACCGCCCGGGACCGCCCAGGACCACACCCGGACCGCCCGGGACCGCCCCGACCGCCCGGGACCGCCCGGGACCGCCCGGGACCGCCCCGGACCGCCCGGGACCGCCCTAGAACGCCCGGGACCGCCCGAGACCGCCCGGGACCGCCCCGGACCGCCCGGGACCGCCTCGGACCGCCCGGGAGCGCCCAGGACCGCCCGGGACCGCCCTGGACCGCCCGGGACCGCCTTGGAACGCCCGGGACCGCCCGGGACCGCCTGGGAGCGCCCGGGACAGCCCGGACCGCCCTGGACCGCCCGGGACCACCCGGGACCGCCCGGGACCGCCCGGGACCGCCCGGGACCGGCCGGGACCGCCCTGGACCGCCCGGGACCGCCCCGGACCGCCCGGGACTGCACCGGACCGCCCGGGACCGCCCCGGACTGCCCGGGACCGCCCCGGACCGCCCGGGAATGCCCCGGACCGCCCGGGACTGCCCCGGACCGCCCTGGACCGCCCGGGACTGCCCAGGACCGCCGGGACCGCCCGGGACCGCCCGGGACCGCCCGGGACCGCCCCGGACCGCCCGGGACCGCCCGGGACCGCCTTGGACCGCCCGGGACCGCCCTGGACCGCCGGGACCGCCCGGGACCGCCCGAGACCGCCCGGGACCACCCGGGACCGCCCGGGACCGCCCGGGACCGCCCGGGACCGCCCCGGACCGCCCGGGACCGCACCCGGACCGCCCAGGACCACACCCGGACAGCCCGGGCCGCCCCGACCGCCCGGGACCGCCCAGGACTGCCCGGGACCGCCCCGGACCGCCCGGGACCACCCTAGAACGCCCAGGACCGCCCGGGACCGCCCGGGACCGCCCCGGACCGCCCGGGACCGCCTCGGACCGCCCGGGACCGCCCAGGACCCGCCCGGGACCGGCCTGGACCGCCCGGGACCGCCCCGAAACGCCCTGGAACGCCCGGGACCCGCCCGGGACCGCCCGGGAGCGCACGGGACCGCCCGTGACCGCCCCGGACCTCCCGGGACCGCCCCGGACCGCCCGGGACCGCCCGGGACCGCCCAGGACCGCCCTGGACCGCCCGGGACCGCCCGGGCCCGCCCGGGACCGCCCGGGAGCGCACGGGACCGCCCGTGACCGCCCCGGACCTCCCGGGACCGCCCGGACCGCCCGGGACCGCCCGGGACCGCCCAGGACCGCCCCGGACCGCCCGGGACCGCCCGGGACCGCCCGGGACCGCCCGGGACCGCCCCGGACCGCCCGGGACCGCACCCGGACCGCCAAGGACCACACCCGGACAGCCCGGGACCACCCCGACCGCCCGGGACCGCCCCGGGATTGCCCGGGACCGCCCCGGACCGCCCGGGACCGCCCTAGAACGCCCGGGACCGCCCGGGACCGCCCGGGACCGCCCCGGACCGCCCGGGACCGCCTCGGACCGCCCGGGACCGCCCAGGACCGCCCGGGACCGCCCTGGACCGCCCGGGACCGTCCTGGAACGCCCAGGACCGCCCGGGACCGCCCGGGACGGCCCGGGACCGCCCGGGACTGCCTGGGACCGCCCCGGACCTCCCGAGACCGCCCCGGACCGCCCGGGACCGCCCGGGACCGCCCGGGACCGCCCCGGGACCGCCCCGGACCGCCCGGGACCGCCCGGTACCGCCCGGGACTGCCCGGGACCGCCCTGGACCGCCGGGACCGCCCGGGACCGCCCGAGACCGCCCGGGACCACCCGGGACCGCCTGGGACCGCCCGGGACCGCCCGGGACCGCCCCGGACCAAACGGGACTGCAACCGGACCGCCCAGGACCACACCCGGACCGCCCGGGACCGCCCCGACCGCCCCGGACCGCCCGGGGACCGCCCGGGACCGCCCGGGACCGCCCGGGACCGCCCGCCGACCGCACCGGACCGCCCGGGACCGCCCGGGACCGACCGCACGGGACCGCCCCGGACCGCCCGGACCGCCCCGGACCGCCCGGGACCGCCGGGACCGCCCGGGACCGCCCCGGACCGCCCGGGACCGCCCGGGACCGCCTGGACCGCCCGGGACCGCCCTGGACCGACGGGACCGCCCGGGACCGCCCGAGACCGCCCGGGACCACCCGGGACTGCCCGGGACCGCTCGGGGACCGCCCGGGACCGCCCCGACCGCCCGGGACCGCCCGGGACCACCCGGGACCGCCCCGGACCGCCCGGGACCGCCCTAGAACGCCCAGGACCGCCCGGGACGGCCCGGGACCGCCCCGGACCGCCCGGGACCGTCTCGGACCGCCCGGGACCGCCCAGGACTGCCCGGGACCGCCCTGGACCGCCCTGGGACCGCCCCGGACTGCCCGGGACCGCCCCGGACCGCCCGGGAATGCCCGGACCGCCCGGGACTGCCCCGGACCGCCCTGGGACCGCCCGGGACTGCCCAGGACCGCCGGGACCGCCCGGGACCGCCCGGGGACGCGGACCGCCCCGGACCGCCCGGGACCGCCCGGGACCGCCTTGGACCGCCGGGACCGCCCTGGACCGCCGGGACCGCCCGGGAGGACCGCCCGGGACCACCCGGGACCGCCCGGGACCGCCCGGGACCGCCCGGGACCGCCCCGGACCGCCCGGGACCGCACCCGGACCGCCCAGGACCACACACCCGGACAGCCCGGGCCGCCCCGACCGCCCGGGACCGCCAGGACTGCCCGGGACCGCCCCGGACCGCCCGGGACCACCCTAGAACGCCCAGGACCGCCCGGGACCGCCCGGGACCGCCCCGGACCGCCCGGGACCGCCTCGGACCGCCCGGGACCGCCCAGGACCGCCCGGGACCGGCCTGGACCGCCCGGGACCGCCCTGGAACGCCCGGGACCGCCCGGGACCGCCCGGGACCGCCCGGGAGCGCACGGGACCGCCCGTGACCGCCCCGGACCTCCCGGGACCGCCCCGGACCGCCCGGGACCGCCCGGGACCGCCCAGGACCGCCCTGGACCGCCCGGGACCGCCCGGGCACGCCCGGGACCGCCCGGGAGCGCACGGGACCGCCCGTGACCGCCCCGACCTCCCGGGACCCGCCCGGACCGCCCGGGACCGCCCGGGACCGCCCAGGACCGCCCCGGACCGCCCGGGACTGCCCGGGACCGCCCTGGACCGCCCGGGACCGCCCCGGACCGCCCGGGACCGCACCCGGACCGCCAAGGACCACACCCGGACAGCCCGGGACCGCCCGACCGCCCGGGACCGCCCGGGATTGCCCGGGACCGCCCGGACCGCCCGGGACCGCCCTAGAACGCCCGGGACCGCCCGGGACCGCCCGGGACCGCCCCGGACCGCCCGGGACCGCCTCGGACCGCCCGGGACCGCCCAGGACCCGCCCGGACCGCCCTGGACCGCCCGGGACCGCCTGAACGCCCAGGACCGCCCGGGACCGCCCGGGACGGCCCGGGACCGCCCGGGACCGCCTGGGGACCGCCCCGGACTCCCGAGACCGCCCCGGACCGCCCGGGACCGCCCGGGACCGCCCGGGACCGCCCGGGACCGCCCGGACCGCCCCGGGACCGCCCGGGTACCGCCCGGTACCGCCCGGGACTGCCGGGACCGCCCTGGACCGCCGGGACCGCCCGGGACCGCCCGAGACCGCCCGGGACCCACCCGGGACCGCCTGGGACTGCCCGGGACCGCCCGGGAAAGCCCGGACCAAACGGGACCGCAACCGGACCGCCCGGACACACCCGGACCGCCCGGGACCGCCCCGACCGCCCCGGACCGCCCGGGACCGCCCGGGACCGCCCGGGACCGCCCGGGACCGCCCGCGACCGCACCGGACCGCCCGGGACCTCCCGGGACCGCCCGGGACCGCACGGGACCGCCCCGGACCGCCCGGGACCGCCCCGGACCGCCCGGGACCGCCCGGGACCGCCCGGGATCGCCCCGGACCGCCCGGGACCGCCCGGGACCGCCTGGACCGCCCGGGACCGCCCTGGACCGACGGGACCACCCGGGACCGCCCGACACCGCCCGGGACCACCCGGGACTGCCGGGACCGCTCGGGACCGCCCGGGACCGCCCCGACCGCCCGGGACCGCCCGGGACCACCCGGGACCGCCCCGGACCGCCGGGACCGCCCTAGAACGCCCAGGACCGCCCGGGACGGGCCCGGGACCGCCCCGGACCGCCCGGACCGTCTCGGACCGCCCGGGACCGCCCAGGACTGCCCGGGACCGCCCTGGACCGCCCGGGACCGCCCTGGAAGCGCCCGAGACCGCCCGGGACCGCCCAGGACCGCCCGGGACCGCCCTGGGACCGCCCGGGACCGCCCGAGACCGCCCGGGACCGCCCGGGATCGCCCGGGACCGCCCGGGACCGCCCGGGAGCGCCCGGGACCGCCCGGGACCGCCCCGGACTGCCCGGGACCACCCGGGACCGCCCGGGACCGCCCGGGACCGCCCGGGACTGCCCGGGACCCGCCCGGGACCGCCCGGGACCGCCCGGGACCCGCCCGGGACCGCCCCGGACCGCCCGGGACCGCCCCGGACCGCCCAGGACCGCCCCGGACCGCCCGGGACCGCCCCGGACCGCCCGGGACCGCCCCGGACCGCCCGCGACCGCCCCGGACCGCCCGGGACCGCCCGGACCGCCCGGGACCGCCCTAGAACGCCCGGGACCGCCCGAGACCACCCGGGACCGCCCCGGACCGCCCGGGACCGCCTCGGACCACCCGGGACCGCCCAGGACCGCCCGGGACCGCCCTGGACCGCCCGGGACCGCCCTGGAACGCCCGGGACCGCCCGGGACCGCCCGGGACCGCCCGGGACCGCCCGGGACCGCCCGATACCGCCCGGGTACGCCCGGGACCGCCCGGACCGCCCGGGACCGCCCGGGACCGCCCGAACCGCCCGAGACCGCCCGGGACCGCCCGGGACCGCCCGGGACCGCACGGGACCGCCCAGGACTGCCCCAGACCGCCCGGCACCGCCCTGGACCGCCCGGGACCACCCGGGACTGCCCGGGACCGCCCGGGACCGCCTGGGACTGCCCGGGACCGCCCGGGACCGCCCGGGACCGCCCTAGAACGCCCGGGACCGCCCGGGACCGCCCCGGACCGCCCGGGACCGCCTTGGACCACCCGGGACCGCCCAGGACCGCCCGGGACCGCCCTGGACCGCCCGGGACCGCCCTGGAACGCCCGGGACCGCCCGGGACCGCCCGGGACCGCCCGGGACCGCCCGGGACCGCCCTGGACCGCCCGGGACCGCCCCGAGACCGCCCGGGTATGCCCGGGACCGCCCGGGACCGCCCGGGACCGCCCGGGAGCGCCCGGGACCGCCCGGGACCACCCCGGACCGCCCGGGACCACCCGGGACCGCACGGGACCGCCCGGGACCGGCCGGGACCGCCCGGGACCGCCCCGGACCGCCCGGGACCGCCCCGGACCGCCCGGGACTGCACCGGACCGCCCGGACCGCCCCGGTCCGCCCGGGACCGCCCCGGACCGCCCGGGACTGCCCCGGACCGCCCAGGACCGCCCCGGACCGCCTGGGACCGCCCGGGACCGCCCAGGACCGCCCGGGACCGCCCAGGACCGCCCGGGACCGCCCCGGACCGCCCGGGACCACCCCGGACCACCCAGGACCGCCCCGGACCGCCCGGGACCGCCCCGGACCGCCCAGGACGGCCCGGGACCGCCCCGGACCGCCCGGGACCACCCGGGACCGCCCGGGACGGCCCGGGACCGCCCCGGACCGCCCAGGACCGCCCGGGACCGCCCGGGACCGCCCGGGACCGCCCCGGACCGCCCGGGACCGCCCGGGACCGCCCGGGACCGCCTTGGACCGCCCGGGACCGCCCTGGACCGCCGGGACCGCCCGGGACCGCCCGAGACCGCCCGGGACCACCCGGGACCGCCCAGGACCGCCCGGGACCGCCCGGGACCGCCCCAGACCGCCCGGGACCGCACCCGGACCGCCCAGGACCACACCCGGACAGCCCGGGACCGCCCCGGACCGCCCGGGACTGCCCCGGACCGCCCGGGACCGCCCCGGACCGCCCGGGACCGCCCCGGACCGCCCGTGACTACGCCGGACCGCCATCGGGACCGCCCCGGACCGCCCGGGACCGCCCAGGACCGCCCGGGACCGCCCGGGACCGCCCAGGACCACACTCGGACCGCCCGGGACCGCCCCGACCGCCCGGGACCGCCCAGGACCGCCCGGGACCGCCCCGGACCGCCCGGGACCGCCCTAGAACGCCCGGGACCGCCCGAGACCACCCGGGACCGCCCCGGACCGCCCGGGACCGCCTCGGACCACCCGGGACCGCCCAGGACCGCCCGGGACCGCCCGGGACCGCCCGGGACCGCCCGGGACCGCCCGATACCGCCCGGGTACGCCCGGGACCGCCCGGGACCGCTCGGGACTGCCCGGGAGCGCCCGGGACCGCCCGGGACCGCCCTGGATCGCCCGGAACCACCCGGGACCGCCCGGGACCGCCCGGGACCGCCCGGGACCGGCCGGGACCGCCCGGGACTGCCCCGGACCGCCCAGGACCACACCCGGACAGCCCGGGACCGCCCCGGACCGCCCGGAACTGTCCCGGACCGCCCGGGACCGCCCCGGACCGCCCGGGACCGCCCCGGACCGCCCGTGACTGCCCCGGACCGCCCGGGACCGCCCCGGACCGCCCGGGACCGCCCAGGACCGCCCGGGACCGCCCGGGACCGCCCAGGACCACACCCGGACCGCCCGGGACCGTCCGACTGCCCGGGACTCCCCGGGACCGCCCGGGACTGCCCCGGACCGCCCGGGACCGCCCTAGAACGCCCAGGACCGCCCGAGACCGCCCAGGACCGCCCCGGACCGCCCGGGACCGCCTCGGACCGCCCAGGACTGCCCAGGACCGCCCGGGACCGCCCTGGACCGCCCGGGACCGCCCTGGAACGCCCGGGACCGCCCGGGACCGCCTGGGACCGCCCGGGACCGCCCGGGACCGCCCGGGACCGCCCGAGACCGCCCGGGTACGCCCGGGACCTCCCGGGACCGCCCGGGACCGCCCGGGAGCGCCCGGGACTACCCGGGACCGCCCTGGACCGCCCGGGACCACCCGGAACCGCCCGGGACCGCCCGGGACCGCCCGGGACCGGCCGGGACCGGCCGGGACCGCCCGGGACTGCCCCGGACCGCCCGGGACCGCCCCGGACTGCCCGGGACTGCACCAAACCGCCCGGGACCGCCCCGGACCGCCCGGGATCGCCCCGGACCGCCCGGGAATGCCCCGGACCGCCCGGGACCGCCCCGGACCGCCCGGGACCGCCCGGGACCGCCCAGGACCGCCGGGACCGCCCGGGACCGCCCGGGACCGCCCGAGACCGCCCGGGACCACCCGGGACCGCCCGGGACCGCCCGGGACCGCCCGGGACCGCCCCAGACCGCCCGGGACCGCACCCGGACCGCCCAGGACCACACCCGGACAGCCCGGGACTGCCCCGGACCGCCCGGGACTGCCCCGGACCGCCCGGGACCGCCCCGGACCGCCCGGGACCGCCCCGGACCGCCCGTGACTACCCCGGACCGCCATCGGGACCGCCCCGGACCGCCCGGGACCGCCCAGGACCGCCCGGGACCGCCCGGGACCGCCCGGGACCGCCCTAGAACGCCCGGGACCGCCCGAGACCACCCGGGACCGCCCCGGACCGCCCGGGACCGCCTCGGACCACCCGGGACCGGCCAGGACCGCCCGGGATCGCCCTGGACCGCCCGGGACCGCCCTGGAACGCCCGGGACCGCCCGGGACCGCCCGGGACCGCCCGGGACCGCCCGGGACCGCCCGGGACCGCCCGATACCGCCCGGGTACGCCCGGGACCGCCCGGGACTGCCCGGGACCGCCCTGGATCGCCCGGGACCACCCGGGACCGCCCGGGACCGCCCGGGACCGCCCGGGACCGGCCGGGACCGCCCGGGACTGCCCCGGACCGCCCAGGACCACACCCGGACAGCCCGGGACCGCCCCGGACCGCCCGGAACTGTCCCGGACCGCCCGGGACCGCCCCGGACCGCCCGGGACCGCCCCGGACCGCCCGTGACTGCCCCGGACCGCCCGGGACCGCCCCGGACCGCCCGGGACCGCCCAGGACCGCCCGGGACCGCCCGGGACCGCCCAGGACCACACCCGGACCGCCCGGGACCGCCCCGACCGCCCGGGACTGCCCGGGACCGCCCGGGACTGCCCCGGACCGCCCGTGACCGCCCTAGAACGCCCAGGACCGCCCGAGACCGCCCAGGACCGCCCCGGACCGCCCGGGACCGCACGGACCGCCCGGGACCGCCCAGGACCGCCCGGGACCGCCCTGGACCGCCCGGGACCGCCCTCGAACGCCCGGGACCGCCCGGGACCGCCTGGGACCGCCCGGGACCGCCCGGGACCGCCCGGGACCGCCCGAGACCGCCCGGGTACGCCCGGGACCTCCCGGGACCGCCCGGGACCGCCCGGGAGCGCCCGGGACCGCCCGGGACCGCCCTGGACCGCCCGGGACCACCCGGAACCGCCCGGGACCGCCCGGGACCGCCCGGGACCGGCCGGGACCGGCCGGGACCGCCCGGGACTGCCCCGGACCGCCCGGGACCGCCCCGGACTGCCCGGGACTGCACCAAACCGCCCGGGACCGCCCCGGACCGCCCGGGATCGCCCCGGACCGCCCGGGAATGCCCCAGACCGCCCGGGACCGCCCCGGACCGCCCGGGACCGCCCGGGACCGCCCAGGACCGCCGGGACCGCCCGGGACCGCCCGGGACCGCGCGGGACCGCCCCGGACCGCCCGGGACCGCCCGGGACCGCCTTGGACAGCCCGGGACCGCCCTGGACCGCCGGGACCGCCCGGGACCGCCCGAGACCGCCCGGGACCACCCGGGACCGCCCGGGCCCGCCCGGGACCGCCCCGGACCGCCCGGGACCGCACCCGGACCGCCCAGGACCACACCCGGACAGCCCGGGACCGCCCCAACGGCCCGGGACCGCCCAGGACTGCCCGGGACCGCCCCGGACCGCCCGGGACCACCCTAGAACGCCCGGGACCGCCCGGGACCGCCCGGGACCGCCCCGGACCGCCCGGGACCGCCTCGGACCGCCCGTGACCGCCCAGGACCGCCCGGGACCGCCCTGGACCGCCCAGGACCGCCCTGGAACGCCCGGGACCGCCCGGGACCGCCCGGGACCGCCCGGGACCGCCCGGGACCGCCCTGGACCGCCCGGGACCACCGGAAACCGCCCGGGACCGCCCGGGAGCGCACGGGACCGCCCGTGACCGCCCCGGACCTCCCGGGACCGCCCCGGACCGCCCGGGACCGCCCGGGACCGCCCAGGACCGCCCTGGACCGCCCGGGACCGCCCGGGACCGCCCGGGACCGCCCGGGAGCGCACGGGACCGCCCGTGACCGCCCCGGACCTCCCGGGACCGCCCCGGACCGCCCGGGACCGCCCGGGACCGCCCAGGACCGCCCCGGACCGCCCGGGACCGCCCGGGACCACCCGGGACCGCACCCGGACCGCCCAGGACCACACCCGTACAGCCCGGGACCGCCCGAAACTGCACGGGACCGCCCAGGACCGCCCCGGACCGCCCGGGACCGCCCCGGACCGCCCGAGACCGCCCCGGACCGCCCGGGACCACCCCGGACCGCCCGGTACCGCCCCGGACCGCCCAGGACCGCCCCGGACCGCCTGGGACCGCCCGGGACCGCCCGAGACCGCCCGGGACCACCCGGGACCGCCCGGGACCGCCCGGGACCGCCCAGGACCGCCCCAGACCGCCCGGGACCGCACCCGGACCGCCCAGGACCACACCCGGACAGCCCGGGACCGCCCTGGACCGCCCGGGACTGCCCCGGACCGCCCGGGACCGCCCCGGACCGCCCGGGACCGCCCCGGACCGCCCGTGACTACAACGGACCGCCATCAGGACCGCCCCGGACTGCCCGGGACCGCCCAGGACCGCCCGGGACCGCCCGGGACCGCCCGGGACCGCCCTAGAACGCCCGGGACCGCCCGAGACCACCCGGGACCGCCCCGGACCGCCCGGGACCGCCTCGGACCACCCGGGACCGCCCAGGACCGCCCGGGACCGCCCTGGACCGCCCGGGACCGCCCTGGAACCGCCCGGGACCGCCCGGGACCGCCCGGGACCGCCCGGGACCGCCCGGGACCGCCCGGGACCGCCCGGGACCGCCCGGGACCGCCCGGGACCGCCCCGGACCGCCCGGGACCGCCCCGGACCGCCCAGGACCGCCCCGGACCGCCCGGGACCGCCCCGGACCGCCCGGGACCGCCCCGGACCGCCCGCGACCGCCCCGGACCGCCCGGGACCGCCCCGGACCGCGTGGGACCGCCAGGGACCGCCCAGGACCGCCCGGGACCGCCCGGGACCGCCCGGGACCGCCCGGGAACGCCCGGGACCGCCCAGGACCGCCCCGGACCGCCCGGGACCGCCCGGGACCGCTGTGGACCGGCCGGGACCGCCCGGGACTGCCCCGGACCGCCCGGGACCGCCCCGGACTGCCCGGGACTGCACCAAACCACCCGGGACCGCCCCGCACCGCCCGGGATCGCCCCGGACCGCCCGGGAATGCCCCGGACCGCCCGGGACCGCCCCGGACCGCCCGGGACCGCCCGGGACCGCCCAGGACCGCCGGGACCGCCCGGGACCGCCCGGGACCGCCCTGGACCGCCCCGGACCGCCCGGGACCGCCCGGGACCGCCTTGGACCGCCCGGGACCGCCCTGGACCGCCGGGACCGCCCGGGACCGCCCGAGACCGCCCGGGACCACCCGGGACCGCCCGGGACCGCCCGGGACCGCCCCGGACCGCCCGGGACCGCACCCGGACCGCCCAGGACCACACCCGGACAGCCCGGGACCGCCCCGACGGCCCGGGACCGCCCAGGACTGCCCGGGACCGCCCCGGACCGCCCGGGACCACCCTAGAACGCCCGGGACCACCCTAGAACGCCCGGGACCGCCCGGGACCGCCCGGGACCGCCCGGGACCGCCCGGGACCGCCCTGGACCGCCCGGGACCACCCGAGACCGCCCGGGACCGCCCGGGAGCGCACGGGACCGCCCGTGACCGCCCCGGACCTCCCGGGACCGCCCCGGACCGCCCGGGACCGCCCGGGACCGCCCAGGACCGCCCTGGACCGCCCGGGACCGCCCGGGACCGCCCGGGACCGCCCGGGAGCGCACGGGACCGCCCGTGACCGCCCCGGACCTCCCGGGACCGCCCCGGACCGCCCGGGACCGCCCGGGACCGCCCAGGACCGCCCCGGACCGCCCGGGACCGCCCGGGACCGCCCGGGACCGCACCCGGACCGCCCAGGACCACACCCGTACAGCCCGGGACCGCCTGAAACTGCACGGGACCGCCCAGGACCGCCCCGGACCGCCCGGGACCGCCCCGGACCGCCCGAGACCGCCCCGGACCGCCCGGGACCACCCCGGACCGCCCGGTACCGCCCCGGACCGCCCAGGACCGCCCCGGACCGCCTGGGACCGCCCGGGACCGCCCGAGACCGCCCGGGACCACCCGGGACCGCCCGGGACCGCCTGGGACCGCCCGGGACCGCCCCAGACCGCCCGGGACCGCACCCGGACCGCCCAGGACCACACCCGGACAGCCCGGGACCGCCCCGGACTGCCCGGGACTGCCCCGGACCGCCCGGGACCGCCCCGGACCGCCCGGGACCGCCCCGGACCGCCCGTGACTACCCGGACCGCCATCGGGACCGCCCCGGACTGCCCGGGACCGCCCCGGACCGCCCGGGACCGCCCCGGACCGCCCGTGACTACCCCGGACCGCCATCGGGACCGCCCCGGACTGCCCGGGACCGCCCCGGACCGCCCGGGACCGCCCCGGACCGCCCGTGACTACCCCGGACCGCCATCGGGACCGCCCCGGACTGCCCGCGACCGCCCAGGACCGCCCGGGACCGCCCGGGACCGCCCGGGACCGCCCTAGAACGCCCGGGACCGCCCGAGACCACCCGGGACCGCCCCGGACCGCCCGGGACCGCCTCGGACCACCCGGGACCGCCCAGGACCGCCCGGGACCGCCCTGGACCGCCCGGGGACCGCCCTGGAACGCCCGGGACCGCCCGGGACCGCCCGGGACCGCCCGGGACCGCCCGGGACCGCCCGGGACCGCCCGGGACCGCCCGGGACCGCCCGGGACCGCCCCGGACCGCCCGGGACCGCCCGGACCGCCCAGGACCGCCCCGGACCGCCCGGGACCGCCCCGGACCGCCCGGGACCGCCCCGGACCGCCCGCGACCGCCCCGGACCGTCCGGGACCGACCCGGACCGCGTGGGACCGCCAGGGACTGCCCACGACCGCCCGGGACCGCCCGGGACCGCCCGGGACCGCCCGGGAACGCCCGGGACCGCCCAGGACCGCCCCGGACCGCCCGGGACCGCCCGGGACCGCTGTGGACCGGCCGGGACCGCCCGGGACTGCCCGGGACCGCCCGGGACCGCCCCGGACCGCCCCCGGACCACCCCGGATTGCCCCGGACCACCCGGGACCGCCCGGGACCGCCCGGGACCGCCCGGGACCGCCCGGGACTGCCCGAACCGCCCGAGACCGCCCGGGACCGCCCGGGACCGCCCGGGACCGCCCAGGACCGCACCGGACCGCCCGGGACCGCCCGGGACCGCCCGAATCTGCACGGGACCGCCCAGGACCGCCCCGGACTGCCCGGGACCGCCCCGGACCGGCCGGGACCGCCCCGGACCGCCCGGGACCACCCCGGACCGCCCGGGACCGCCCCGGACCGCCCAGGACCGCCCCGGACCGCCTGGGACCGCCCGGGACCGCCTGGGACCGCCCGGGACCGCCCGGGACCGCCCCGGACTGCCCGGGGACCGCCGGGACGGCCCGGGACCGCCCGGGACCGCCCGGGACCGCCCCGGACTGCCCGGGACCGCCCGGGACCGCCCGGGACCGCCCGGGACCGCCCGGGATCGCCCGGGACCGCCCAGGAGCGCCCGGGACCGCCCGGGACCGCCCCGGACCGCCCGGGACCACGCGGGACCGCCCGGGACCGCCCGGGACCGCCCGGGACCGCCCGGGACCGCCCGGGACGCCCAGGACCGCCCAAGACCGCCCCGGACCGCCCGGGACCGCCCGGGATCACCCGGGACCGCCCGGGAGCGCCCGGGACCGCCCGGGACCGTCCCGGACCGCCCGGGACCACCCGGGACCGCCCGGGACCGCCCGAGACCGCCCGGGACTGCCCGGGACAGCCCGGGACCGCCCGGGACCGCCCCGGACCGCCCGGGACCGCCCGGGACCGCCCCGGACGGCCCGGGACCGCCCGGGACCGCCCGGGACCGCCCGGGACCGCCCGGGACCGCCCGAACCGCCCGAGACCGCCCGGGACCGCCCGGGACCGCCCGGGACCGCACGGGACCGCCCAGGACTGCCCCAGACCGCCCGGCACCGCCCTGAACCGCCCGGGACCACCCGGGACTGCCTGGGACCGCCCGGGACCGCCTGGGACTGCCCCGGACCGCCCGGGACCGCCCGGGACCGCTGTGGACCGGCCGGGACCGCCCGGGACTGCCCGGGACCGCCCGGGACCGCCCCGGACCGCCCCGGACCACCCCGGATTGCCCCGGACCACCCGGGACCGCCCGGGACCGCCCGGGACCGCCCGGGACCGCCCGGGACTGCCCGAACCGCCCGAGACCGCCCGGGACCGCCCGGACCGCCCGGGACCGCCCAGGACCGCACCCAGGACCGCACCGGACCGCCCGGGACCGCCCGGGACCGCCCGAATCTGCACGGGACCGCCCAGGACCGCCCCGGACTGCCCGGGACCGCCCCGGACCGGCCGGGACCGCCCCGGACCGCCCGGGACCACCCCGGACCGCCCGGGACCGCCCCGGACCGCCCAGGACCGCCCCGGACCGCCTGGGACCGCCCGGGACCGCCTGGGACCGCCGGGACCGCCCGGGACCGCCCCGGACTGCCCGGGACCGCCGGGACGGCCCGGGACCCGCCCGGGACCGCCCGGGACCGCCCCGGACTGCCCGGGACCGCCCGGGACCGCCCGGGACCGCCCGGGACCGCCCGGGATCGCCCGGGACCGCCCAGGACCGCCCGGGACCGCCCGGGACCGCCCGGGACCGCCCGGGACCGCCCGGGACCGCCCAGGACCGCCCAAGACCGCCCCGGACCGCCCGGGACCGCCCGGGATCGCCCGGGACCGCCCGGGAGCGCCCGGGACCGCCCGGGACCGTCCCGGACCGCCCGGGACCACCCGGGACCGCCCGGGACCGCCCGAGACCGCCCGGGACTGCCCGGGACAGCCCGGGACCGCCCGGGACCGCCCCGGACCGCCCGGGACCGCCCGGGACCGCCCCGGACGGCCCGGGACCGCCCGGGACCGCCCGGTACCGCCCGGGACCGCCCGGGACCGCCCGAACCGCCCGAGACCGCCCGGGACCGCCCGGGACCGCCCGGGACCGCACGGGACCGCCCAGGACTGCCCCAGACCGCCCTGCACCGCCCTGAACCGCCCGGGACCACCCGGGACTGCCTGGGACCGCCCGGGACCACCTGGGACTGCCCGGGACCGCCCGGGACCGCCCGGGACCGCCCTAGAACGCCCGGGACCGCCCGGGACCGCCCCGGACCGCCCGGGACCGCCTTGGACCACCCGGGACCGCCCAGGACCGCCCGGGACCGCCCTGGACTGCCCGGGACCGCCCTGGAACGCCCGGGACCGCCCGGGACCGCCCGGGACCGCCCGGGACCGCCCGGGACCGCCCTGGACCGCCCGGGACCGCCCGAGACCGCCCGGGTATGCCCGGGACCGCCCGGGACCGCCCGGGACCGCCCGGGAGCGCCCGGGACCGCCCGGGACCACCCCGGACCGCCCGGGACCACCCGGGACCGCACGGGACCGCCCGGGACCGGCCGGGACCGCCCGGGACCGCCCCGGACCGCCCGGGACCGCCCCGGACCGCCCGGGACTGCACCGGACCGCCCGGGACCGCCCCGGTCCGCCCGGGACCGCCCCGGACCGCCCGGGACTGCCCCGGACCGCCCGGGACCGCCCCGGACCGCCTGGGACCGCCCGGGACCGCCCAGGACCGCCCGGGACCGCCCAGGACCGCCCGGGACCGCCCCGGACCGCCCGGGACCACCCCGGACCACGCAGGACCGCCCCGGACCGCCCGGGACCGCCCCGGACCGCCCAGGACGGCCCGGGACCGCCCCGGACCGCCCGGGACCACCCGGGACCGCCCGGGACGGCCCGGGACCGCCCCGGACCGCCCAGGACCGCCCGGGACCGCCCGGGACCGCCTTGGACCGCCCGGGACCGCCCTGGACCGCCGGGACCGCCCGGGACCGCCCGAGACCGCCCGGGACCACCCGGGACCGCCCGGGACCGCCCGGGACCGCCCGGGACCGCCCCAGACCGCCCGGGACCGCACCCGGACCGCCCAGGACCACACCCGGACAGCCCGGGACCGCCCCGGACCGCCCGGGACTGCCCCGGACCGCCCGGGACCGCCCCGGACCGCCCGGGACCGCCCCGGACCGCCCGTGACTACGCCGGACCGCCATCGGGACCGCCCCGGACCGCCCGGGACCGCCCAGGACCGCCCGGGACCGCCCGGGACCGCCCAGGACCACACTCGGACCGCCCGGGACCGCCCCGACCGCCCGGGACCGCCCGGGACCGCCCGGGACCGCCCGAGACCACCCGGGACCGCCCCGGACCGCCCGGGACCGCCTCGGACCACCCGGGACCGCCCAGGACCGCCCGGGACCGCCCGGGACCGCCCGGGACCGCCCGGGACCGCCCGATACCGCCCGGGTACGCCCGGGACCGCCCGGGACCGCCCGGGACCGCCCGGGAGCGCCCGGGACCGCCCGGGACTGCCCTGGATCGCCCGGAACCACCCGGGACCGCCCGGGACCGCCCGGGACCGCCCGGGACCGGCCGGGACCGCCCGGGACTGCCCCGGACCGCCCAGGACCACACCCGGACAGCCCGGGACCGCCCCGGACCGCCCGGAACTGTCCCGGACCGCCCGGGACCGCCCCGGACCGCCCGGGACCGCCCCGGACCGCCCGTGACTGCCCCGGACCGCCCGGGACCGCCCCGGACCGCCCGGGACCGCCCAGGACCGCCCGGGACCGCCCGGGACCGCCCAGGACCACACCCGGACCGCCCGGGACCGCCCCGACTGCCCGGGACTCCCCGGGACCGCCCGGGACTGCCCCGGACCGCCCGGGACCGCCCTAGAACGCGCAGGACCGCCCGAGACCGCCCAGGACCGCCCCGGACCGCCCGGGACCGCCTCGGACCGCCCAGGACCGCCCAGGACCGCCCGGGACCGCCCTGGACCGCCCGGGACCGCCCTGGAACGCCTGGGACCGCCCGGGACCGCCTGGGACCGCCCGGGACCGCCCGGGACCGCCCGGGACCGCCCGAGACCGCCCGGGTACGCCCGGGACCTCCCGGGACCGCCCGGCACCGCCCGGGAGCGCCCGGGACCGCCCGGGACCGCCCTGGACCGCCCGGGACCACCCGGAACCGCCCGGGACCGCCCGGGACCGCCCGGGACCGGCCGGGACCGGCCGGGACGGCCCGGGACTGCCCCGGACCGCCCGGGACCGCCCCGGACTGCCCGGGACTGCACCAAACCGCCCGGGACCGCCCCGGACCGCCCGGGATCGCCCCGGACCGCCCGGGAATGCCCCGGACCGCCCGGGACCGCCCCGGACCGCCCGGGACCGCCCGGGACCGCCCAGGACCGCCGGGACCGCCCGGGACCGCCCGGGACCGCCCGAGACCGCCCGGGACCACCCGGGACCGCCCGGGACCGCCCGGGACCGCCCGGGACCGCCCCAGACCGCCTGGGACCGCACCCGGACCGCCCAGGACCACACCCGGACAGCCCGGGACCGCCCCGGACCGCCCGGGACTGCCCCGGACCGCCCGGGACCGCCCCGGACCGCCCGGGACCGCCCCGGACCGCCCGTGACTACCCTGGACCGCCATCGGGACCGCCCCGGACCGCCCGGGACCGCCCAGGACCGCCCGGGACCGCCCGGGACCGCCCGGGACCGCCCTAGAACGCCCGGGACCGCCCGAGACCACCCGGGACCGCCCCGGACCGCCCGGGACCGCCTCGGACCACCCGGGACCGCCCAGGACCGCCCGGGACCGCCCTGGACCGCCCGGGACCGCCCTGGAACGCCCGGGACCGCCCGGGACCGCCCGGGACCGCCCGGGACCGCCCGGGACCGCCCGGGACCGCCCGATACCGCCCGGGTACGCCCGGGACCGCCCGGGACCGCCCGGGACCGCCCCGGACCGCTCCGGACCACCCCGGATTGCCCCGGACCGCCCGGGACCGCCCGGGACCGCCCGGGACCGCCCGGGACCGCCCGGGACTGCCCGAACCGCCCGAGACCGCCCGGGACCGCCCGGGACCGCCCGGGACCGCCCAGGACCGCACCGGACCGCCCGGGACCGCCCGGGACCGCCCGAATCTGCACGGGACCGCCCAGGACCGCCCCGGACCGCCCGGGACCGCCCCGGACCGGCCGGGACCGCCCCGGACCGCCCGGGACCACCCCGGACCGCCCGGGACCGCCCCGGACCGCCCAGGACCGCCCCGGACCGCCTGGGACCGCCCGGGACCGCCCGGGACCGCCCGGGACCGCCCGGGACCGCCCCGGACTGCCCGGGACCGCCGGGACGGCCCGGGACCGCCCGGGACCGCCCGGGACCGCCCCGGACTGCCCGGGACCGCCCGGGACCGCCCGGGACCGCCCGGGACCGCCCGGGATCGCCCGGGACCGCCCGGGAGCGCCCGGGACCGCCCGGGACCGCCCCGGACCGCCCGGGACCACGCGGGACCGCCCGGGACCGCCCGGGACCGCCCGGGACCGCCCGGGACCGCCCGGGACCACCCAGGACCGCCCAAGACCGCCCCGGACCGCCCGGGACCGCCCGGGATCGCCCGGGACCGCCCGGGAGCGCCGGGACCGCCCGGGACCGTCCCGGACCGCCCGGGACCACCCGGGACCGCCCGGGACCGCCCGGGACCGCCCGGGACCGCCCGATACCGCCCGGGTACGCCCGGGACCGCCCGGGACCGCCCGGGACCGCCCCGGACCGCCCCGGACCACCCCGGATTGCCCCGGACCGCCCGGGACCGCCCGGGACCGCCCGGGACCGCCCGGGACCGCCCGGGACTGCCCGAACCGCCCGAGACCGCCCGGGACCGCCCGGGACCGCCCGGGACCGCCCAGGACCGCACCGGACCGCCCGGGACCGCCCGGGACCGCCCGAATCTGCACGGGACCGCCCAGGACCGCCCCGGACCGCCCGGGACCGCCCCGGACCGGCCGGGACCGCCCCGGACCGCCCGGGACCACCCCGGACCGCCTGGGACCGCCCGGGACCGCCCGGGACCGCCCGGGACCGCCCGGGACCGCCCCGGACTGCCCGGGACCGCCGGGACGGCCCGGGACCGCCCGGGAACGCCCGGGACCGCCCCGGACTGCCCGGGACCGCCCGGGACCGCCCGGGACCGCCCGGGACCGCCCGGGATCGCCCGGGACCGCCCGGGAGCGCCCGGGACCGCCCGGGACCGCCCCGGACCGCCCGGGACCACGCGGGACCGCCCGGGACCGCCCGGGACCGCCCGGGACCGCCCGGGACCGCCCGGGACCACCCAGGACCGCCCAAGACCGCCCCGGACCGCCCGGGACCGCCCGGGATCGCCCGGGACCGCCCGGGAGCGCCGGGACCGCCCGGGACCGTCCCGGACCGCCCGGGACCACCCGGGACCGCCCGGGACCGCCCGAGACCGCCCGGGACTGCCCGGGACAGCCCGGGACCGCCCGGGACCGCCCCGGACCGCCCGGGACCGCCCGGGACCGCCCCGGACGGCCCGGGACCGCCCGGGACCGCCGGGACCGCCCGGGACCGCCCGGGACCGCCCGAGACCGCCCGGGACCACCCGGGACCGCCCGGGACCGCCCGGGACCGCCCGGGACCGCCCCAGACCGCCCGGGACCGCACCCGGACCGCCCAGGACCACACCCGGACAGCCCGGGACCGCCCCGGACCGCCCGGGACTGCCCCGGACCGCCCGGGACCGCCCCGGACCGCCCGGGACCGCCCCGGACCGCCCGTGACTACCCTGGACCGCCATCGGGACCGCCCGGACCGCCCGGGACCGCCCAGGACCGCCCGGGACCGCCCGGGACCGCCCGGGACCGCCCTAGAACGCCCGGGACCGCCCGAGACCACCCGGGACCGCCCCGGACCGCCCGGGACCGCCTCGGACCACCCGGGACCGCCCAGGACCGCCCGGGACCGCCCTGGACCGCCCGGGACCGCCCTGGAACGCCCGGGACCGCCCGGGACCGCCCGGGACCGCCCGGGACCGCCCGGGACCGCCCGGGACCGCCCGATACCGCCCGGGTACGCCCGGGACCGCCCGGGACCGCCCGGGACCGCCCCGGACCGCCCCGGACCACCCCGGATTGCCCCGGACCGCCCGGGACCGCCCGGGACCGCCCGGGACCGCCCGGGACCGCCCGGGACTGCCCGAACCGCCCGAGACCGCCCGGGACCGCCCGGGACCGCCCGGGACCGCCCAGGACCGCACCAGACCGCCCGGGACCGCCCGGGACCGCCCGAATCTGCACGGGACCGCCCAGGACCGCCCCGGACCGCCCGGGACCGCCCCGGACCGGCCGGGACCGCCCCGGACCGCCCGGGACCACCCCGGACCGCCCGGGACCGCCCCGGACCGCCCAGGACCGCCCCGGACCGCCGGGGACCGCCCGGGACCGCCCGGGACCGCCCGGGACCGCCCGGGACCGCCCCGGACTGCCCGGGACCGCCGGGACGGCCCGGGACCGCCCGGGACCGCCCGGGACCGCCCCGGACTGCCCGGGACCGCCCGGGACCGCCCGGGACCGCCCGGACCGCCCGGGATCGCCCGGGACCGCCCGGGAGCGCCCGGGACCGCCCGGGACCGCCCCGGACCGCCCGGGACCACGCGGGACCGCCCGGGACCGCCCGGGACCGCCCGGGACCGCCCGGGACCGCCCGGGACCACCCAGGACCGCCCAAGACCGCCCCGGACCGCCCGGGACCGCCCGGGATCGCCCGGGACCGCCCGGGAGCGCCGGGACCGCCCGGGACCGTCCCGGACCGCCCGGGACCACCCGGGACCGCCCGGGACCGCCCGAGACCGCCCGGGACTGCCCGGGACAGCCCGGGACCGCCCGGGACCGCCCCGGACCGCCCGGGACCGCCCGGGACCGCCCCGGACCGCCCGGGACCGCCCGGGACCGCCCGGGACCGCCCGGGACCGCCCGGGACCGCCCGAACCGCCCGAGACCGCCCGGGACCGCCCGGGACCGCCCGGGACCGCACGTGACCGCCCAGGACTGCCCCAGACCGCCCGGCACCGCCCTGGACCGCCCGGGACCACCCGGGACTGCCCGGGACCGCCCGGGACCGCCTGGGACTGCCCGGGACCGCCCGGGACCGCCCGGGACCGCCCTAGAACGCCCGGGACCGCCCGGGACCGCCCCGGACCGCCCGGGACCGCCTTGGACCACCCGGGACCGCCCAGGACCGCCCGGGACCGCCCTGGACCGCCCGGGACCGCCCTGGAACGCCCGGGACCGCCCGGGACCGCCCGGGACCGCCCGCGACCGCCCGGGACCGCCCTGGACCGCCCGGGACCGCCCGAGACCGCCCGGGTATGCCCGGGACCGCCCGGGACCGCCCGGGACCGCCCGGGAGCGCCCGGGACCGCCCGGGACCACCCCGGACCGCCCGGGACCACCCGGGACCGCACGGGACTGCCCGGGACCAGCCGGGACCGCCCGGGACCGCCCCGGACCGCCCGGGACCGCCCCGGACCGCTCGGGACTGCACCGGACCGCCCGGGACCGCCCCGGTCCGCCCGGGATCGCCCCGGACCGCCCGGGACTGCCCCGGACCGCCCGGGACCGCCCCGGACCGCCTGGGACCGCCCGGGACCGCCCAGGACCGCCCGGGACCGCCCAGGACCGCCCGGGACCGCCCCGGACCGCCCGGGACCACCCCGGACCACCCAGGACCGCCCCGGACCGCCCCGGGACCGCCCCGGACCGCCCAGGACGGCCCGGGACCGCCCCGGACCGCCCGGGACCACCCGGGACCGCCCGGGACGGCCCGGGACCGCCCCGGACCGCCCAGGACCGCCCGGGACCGCCCGGACCGCCTTGGACCGCCCGGGACCGCCCTGGACCGCCGGGACCGCCCGGGACCGCCCGAGACCGCCCGGGACCACCCGGGACCGCCCCAGACCGCCCGGGACCGCACCCGGACCGCCCAGGACCACACCCGGACAGCCCGGGACCGCCCCGGACCGCCCGGGACTGCCCCGGACCGCCCGGGACCGCCCCGGACCGCCCGGGACCGCCCCGGACCGCCCGTGACTACGCCGGACCGCCATCGGGACCGCCCCGGACCGCCCGGGACCGCCCAGGACCGCCCGGGACCGCCCGGGACCGCCCAGGACCACACTCGGACCGCCCGGGACCGCCCCGACCGCCCGGGACCGCCCGGGACCACCCGGGACCGCCCCGGACCGCCCGGGACCGCCCTAGAACGCCCGGGACCGCCCGAGACCACCCGGGACCGCCCCGGACCGCCCGGGACCGCCTCGGACCACCCGGGACCGCCCAGGACCGCCCGGGACCGCCCGGGACCGCCCGGGACCGCCCGGGACCGCCCGATACCGCCCGGGTACGCCCGGGACCGCCCGGGACCGCCCGGGACCGCCCGGGAGCGCACGGGACCGCCCGGGACCGCCCTGGATCGCCCGGAACCACCCGGGACCGCCCGGGACCGCCCGGGACCGCCCGGGACCGGCCGGGACCGCCCGGGACTGCCCCGGACCGCCCAGGACCACACCCGGACAGCCCGGGACCGCCCCGGACCGCCCGGAACTGTCCCGGACCGCCCGGGACCGCCCCGGACCGCCCGGGACCGCCCCGGACCGCCCGTGACTGCCCCGGACCGCCCGGGACCGCCCCGGACCGCCCGGGACCGCCCAGGACCGCCCGGGACCGCCCGGGACCGCCCAGGACCACACCCGGACCGCCCGGGACCGCCCCGACTGCCCGGGACTCCACGGGACCGCCCGGGACTGCCCCGGACCGCCCGGGACCGCCCTAGAACGCCCAGGACCGCCCGAGACCGCCCAGGACCGCCCCGGACCGCCCGGGACCGCCTCGGACCGCCCAGGACCGCCCAGGACCGCCCGGGACCGCCCTGGACCGCCCGGGACCGGCCTGGAACGCCCGGGACCGCCCGGGACCGCCTGGGACCGCCCGGGACCGCCCGGGACCGCCCGGACCGCCCGAGACCGCCCGGGTACGCCCGGGACCTCCCGGGACCGCCCGGGACCGCCCGGGAGCGCCCGGGACCGCACGGGACCGCCCTGGACCGCCCGGGACCACCCGGAACCGCCCGGGACCGCCCGGGACCGCCCGGGACCGGCCGGGACCGGCCGGGACCGCCCGGGACTGCCCCGGACCGCCCGGGACCGCCCCGGACTGCCCGGGACTGCACCAAACCGCCCGGGACCGCCCCGGACCGCCCGGGATCGCCCCGGACCGCCCGGGAATGCCCCGGACCGCCCGGGACCGCCCCGGACCGCCCGGGACCGCCCGGGACCGCCCAGGACCGCCGGGACCGCCCGGGACCGCCCGGGACCGCCCGAGACCGCCCGGGACCGCCCGGGACCGCCCCAGACCGCCCGGGACCGCACCCGGACCGCCCAGGACCACACCCGGACAGCCCGGGACCGCCCCGGACCGCCCGGGACTGCCCCGGACCGCCCGGGACCGCCCCGGACCGCCCGGGACCGCCCCGGACCGCCCGTGACTACCCCGGACCGCCATCGGGACCGCCCCGGACCGCCCGGGACCGCCCAGGACCGCCCGGGACCGCCCGGGACCGCCCGGGACCGCCCTAGAACGCCGGGACCGCCCGAGACCACCCGGGACCGCCCCGGACCGCCCGGGACCGCCTCGGACCACCCGGGACCGCCCAGGACCGCCCGGGACCGCCCTGGACCGCCCGGGACCGCCCTGGAACGCCCGGGACCGCCCGGGACCGCCCGGGACTGCCCGGGACCGCCCGGGACCGCCCGGGACCGCCCGATACCGCCCGGGTACGCCCGGGACCGCCCGGGACCGCCCGGGACCGCCCTGGATCGCCCGGGACCACCCGGGACCGCCCGGGACCGCCCGGGACCGCCCGGGACCGCCTGGGACCGGCCGGGACCGCCCGGGACTGCCCCGGACCGCCCAGGACCACACCCGGACAGCCCGGGACCGCCCCGGACCGCCCGGAACTGTCCCGGACCGCCCGGGACCGCCCCGGACCGCCCGGGACCGCCCCGGACCGCCCGTGACTGCCCCGGACCGCCCGGGACCGCCCCGGACCGCCCGGGACCGCCCAGGACCGCCCGGGACCGCCCGGGACCGCCCAGGACCACACCCGGACCGCCCGGGACCGCCCCGACCGCCCGGGACTGCCCGGGACCGCCCGGGACTGCCCCGGACCGCCCGGGACCGCCCTAGAACGCCCAGGACCGCCCGAGACCGCCCAGGACCGCCCCGGACCGCCCGGGACCGCCTCGGACCGCCCGGGACCGCCCAGGACCGCCCGGGACCGCCCTGGACCGCCCGGGACCGCCCTCGAACGCCCGGGACCGCCCGGGACCGCCTGGGACCGCCCGGGACCGCCCGGGACCGCCCGGGACCGCCCGAGACCGCCCGGGTACGCCCGGGACCTCCCGGGACCGCCCGGGACCGCCCGGGAGCGCCCGGGACCGCCCGGGACCGCCCTGGACCGCCCGGAACCACCCGGAACCGCCCGGGACCGCCCGGGACCGCCCGGGACCGGCCGGGACCGGCCGGGACCGCCCGGGACTGCCCCGGACCGCCCGGGACCGCCCCGGACTGCCCGGGACTGCACCAAACCGCCCGGGACCGCCCCGGACCGCCCGGGATCGCCCCGGACCGCCCGGGAATGCCCCGGACCGCCCGGGACCGCCCCGGACCGCCCGGGACCGCCCGGGACCGCCCAGGACCGCCGGGACCGCCCGGGACCGCCCGGGACCGCCCGGGACCGCCCCGGACCGCCCGGGACCGCCCGGGACCGCCTTGGACCGCCCGGGACCGCCCTGGACCGCCGGGACCGCCCGGGACCGCCCGAGACCGCCCGGGACCACCCGGGACCGCCCGGACCGCCCGGGACCGCCCCGGACCGCCCGGGACCGCACCCGGACCGCCCAGGACCACACCCGGACAGCCCGGGACCGCCCCGACGGCCCGGGACCGCCCAGGACTGCCCGGGACCGCCCCGGACCGCCCGGGACCACCCTAGAACGCCCGGGACCGCCCGGGACCGCCCGGGACCGCCCCGGACCGCCCGGGACCGCCTCGGACCGCCCGTGACCGCCCAGGACCGCCCGGGACCGCCCTGGACCGCCCAGGACCGCCCTGGAACGCCCGGGACCGCCCGGGACCGCCCGGGACCGCCCGGGACCGCCCGGGACCGCCCTGGACCGCCCGGGACCACCCGAGACCGCCCGGGACCGCCCGGGAGCGCACGGGACCGCCCGTGACCGCCCCGGACCTCCCGGGACCGCCCCGGACCGCCCGGGACCGCCCGGGACCGCCCAGGACCGCCCTGGACCGCCCGGGACCGCCCGGGACCGCCCGGGACCGCCCGGGAGCTCACGGGACCGCCCGTGACCGCCCCGGACCTCCCGGGACCGCCCCGGACCGCCCGGGACCGCCCGGGACCGCCCAGACCGCCCCGGACCGCCCGGGACCGCCCGGGACCGCCCGGGACCGCACCGGACCGCCCAGGACCACACCCGTACAGCCCGGGACCGCCCGAAACTGCACGGGACCGCCCAGGACCGCCCCGGACCGCCCGGGACAACCCCGGACCGCCCGAGACCGCCCCGGACCGCCCGGGACCACCCCGGACCGCCCGGTACCGCCCCGGACCGCCCAGGACCGCCCCGGACCGCCTGGGACCGCCCGGGACCGCCCGAGACCGCCCGGGACCACCCGGGACCGCCCGGGACCGGCCGGGACCGCCCGGGACCGCCCCAGACCGCCCGGGACCGCACCCGGACCGCCCAGGACCACACCCGGACAGCCCGGGACCGCCCTGGACCGCCCGGGACTGCCCCGGACCGCCCGGGACCGCCCCGGACCGCCCGGGACCACCCCGGACCGCCAGTGACTACCCCGGACCGCCATCGGGACCGCCCCGGGACTGCCCGGGACCGCCCAGGACCGCCCGGGACCGCCCGGGACCGCCCGGGACCGCCCTAGAACGCCCGGGACCGCCCGAGACCACCCGGGACCGCCCGGACCGCCCGGGACCGCCTCGGACCACCCGGGACCGCCCAGGACCGCCCGGGACCGCCCTGGACCGCACGGGACCGCCTGGAACGCCCGGGACCGCCCGGGACCGCCCGGGACCGCCCGGGACCGCCCGGGACCGCCCGGGACCGCCCGATACCGCCCGGGTACGCCCGGGACCGCCTGGGACCGCCCGGGACCGCCCTGGATCGCCCGGGACCACCCGGGACCGCCCGGGACCGCCCGGGACCGCCCGGGACCGGCCGGGACCGCCCGGGACTGCCCCGGACCGCCCAGGACCACACCCGGACAGCCCGGGACCGCCCCGGACCGCCCGGAACTGTCCCGGACCGCCCGGGACCGCCCCGGACCACCCGGGACCGCCCCGGACCGCCCATGACCGCCCCGGACCGCCCGGGACCGCCCCGGACCGCCCGGACCGCCCAGGACCGCCCGGGACCGCCCGGGACCGCCCAGGACCACACCCGGACCGCCCGGGACCGCCCCGACCGCCCGGGACTCCCCGGGACCGCCCGGGACTGCCCCGGACCGCCCGGGACCGCCCTAGAACGCCCAGGACCGCCCGAGACCGCCCAGGACCGCCCCGGACCGCCCGGGACCGCCTCGGACCGCCCCGGACCGCCCAGGACCGCCCGGGACCGCCCTGGACCGCCCGGGACCGCCCTCGAACGCCCGGGACCGCCCGGGACCGCCTGGGACCGCCCGGGACCGCCCGGGACCGCCCGGGACTGCCCGAGACCGCCCGGGTACGCCCGGGACCTCCCGGGACCGCCCGGGACCGCCCGGGAGCGCCCGGGGACCGCCCGGGACCGCCCTGGACCGCCCGGGACCAACCGGAACCGCCCGGGACCGCCCGGGACCGCCGGGACCGGCCGGGACCGGCCGGGACCGCCCGGGACTGCCCCGGACCGCCCGGGACCGCCCGGACTGCCCGGGACTGCACCAAACCGCCCGGGACCGCCCCGGACCGCCCGGGATCGCCCCGGACCGCCCGGGAATGCCCCGGACCGCCCGGGACCGCCCCGGACCGCCCGGGACCGCCCGGGACCGCCCAGGACCGCCGGGACCGCCCGGGACCGCCCGGGACCGCCCGGGACCGCCCCGGACCGCCCGGGACCGCCCGGGACCGCCTTGGACCGCCCGGGACCGCTCTGGACCGCCGGGACCGCCCGGGACCGCCCGAGACCGCCCGGGACCACCCGGGACCGCCCGGGACCGCCCGGGACCGCCCCGGACCGCCCGGGACCGCACCCGGACCGCCCAGGACCACACCCGGACAGCCCGGGACCGCCCCGACGGCCCGGGACCGCCCAGGAATGCCCGGGACCGCCCCGGACCGCCCGGGACCACCCTAGAACGCCCAGGACTGCCCGGGACCGCCCCGGACCGCCCGGGACCACCCTAGAACGCCCGGGACCGCCCGGAACCGCCCGGGACCGCCCCGGACCGCCCGGGACCGCCTCGGACCGCCCGGGACCGCCCAGGACCGCCCGGGACCGCCCTGGACCGCCCGGGACCGCCCGGGACCGCACCCGGACCGCCCAGGACCACACCCGTACAGCCCGGGACCGCCCGAAACTGCACGGGACCGCCCAGGACCGCCCCGGACCGCCCGGGACCGCCCCGGACCGCCCGAGACCGCCCCGGACCGCCCCGGACCACCCCGGACCGCCCGGTACCGCCCCGGACCGCCCAGGACCGCCCCGGACCGCCTGGGACCGCCCGGGACCGCCCGGGACCGCCCGGGACCGCCCGGGACCGCCCCGGACTGCCCGGGACCGCCCGGGACCGCCCGGGACCGCCCGGGACCGCCCGGGACCGCCCGGGACCGCCCCGGACTGCCCGGGACCGCCCGGGACCGCCCGGGACCGCCCGGGACCGCCCGGGATCGCCCGGGACCGCCCGGGAGCGCCCGGGACCGCCCGGGACCGCCCCGGACCGCCCGGGACCACGCGGGACCGCCCGGGACCGCCCGGGACCGCCCGGGACCGCCCGGGACCGCCCGGGACCGCCCAGGACCGACCAAGACCGCCCCGGACAGCCCGGGACCGCCCGGGATCGCCCGGGACCGCCCGGGAGCGCCCGGGACCGCCCGGGACCGCCCCGGACCGCCCGGGACCACCCGGGACCGCCCGGGACCGCCCGAGACCGCCCGGGACTGCCCGGGACCGCCCGGGACCGCCCGGGACCGCCCCGGACCGCCCGGGACCGCCCGGGACCGCCCCGGACCGCCCGGGACCGCCCGGGACCGCCCGGGAGCGCCCGGGACCGCCCGGGACCGCCCGAACCGCCCGAGACCGCCCGGGACCGCCCGGGACCGCCCGGGACCGCCTGGGACCGCACCAGACCGCCCGGGACCACCCGGGACCGCCCGGGACCGCACGGGACCGCCCAGGACTGCCCCGGACCGCCCGGCACCGCCCTGGACCGCCCGGGACCACCCGGGACTGCCCGGGACCGCCCGGGACCGCCTGGGACTGCCCGGGACCGCCCGGGACCGCCCGGGACCGCCCTAGAACGCCCGGGACCGCCCGGGACCGCCCCGGACTGCCCGGGACCGCCTTGGACCACCCGGGACCGCCCAGGACCGCCCGGGACCGCCGTGGACCGCCCGGGACCGCCCTGGAACGCCCGGGACCGCCCGGGACCGCACGGGACCGCCCGGGACCGCCCGGGACCGCCCTGGACCGCCCGGGACCGCCCGAGACCGCCCGGGTATGCCCGGGACCGCCCGGGACCGCCCGGGACCGCCCGGGAGCGCCCGGGACCGCCCGGGACCACCCCGGACCGCCCGGGACCACCCGGGACCGCACGGGACCGCCCGGGACCGGCCGGGACCGCCCGGGACCGCCCCGGACCGCCCGGGACCGCCCCGGACCGCCCGGGACTGCACCGGACCGCCCGGGACCGCCCCGGTCCACCCGGGACCGCCCCGGACCGCCCGGGACTGCCCCGGACCGCCCGGGACCGCCCCGGACCGCCTGGGACCGCCCGGGACCGCCCAGGACCGCCCGGGACCGCCCAGGACCGCCCGGGACCGCCCCGGACCGCCCGGGACCACCCCGGACCACCCGGGACCGCCCCGGACCGCCCGGGACCGCCCCGGACCGCCCAGGACGGCCCGGGACCGCCTGGGACCACCCGGGACCACCCGGGACCGCCCGGGACGGCCCGGGACCGCCCCGGACCGCCCAGGACCGCCCGGGACCGCCCGGGACCGCCCGGGACCGCCCGGGACCGCCCGGGACCGCCCCGGACTGCCCGGGACCGCCCGGGACCGCCCGGGACCGCCCGGGACCGCCCGGGATCGCCCGGGACCGCCCGGGAGCGCCCGGGACCGCCCGGGACCGCCCCGGACTGCCCGGGACCGCCCGGGACCGCCCGGGACCGCCCGGGACCGCCCGGGATCGCCCGGGACCGCCCGGGAGCGCCCGGGACCGCCCGGGACCGCCCCGGACCGCCCGGGACCACGCGGCACCGCCCGGGACCGCCCGGGACCGCCCGGGACCGCCCGGGACCGCCCGGGACCGCCCAGGACCGACCAAGACCGCCCCGGACCGCCCGGGACCGCCCTGGATCGCCCGGGACCGCCCGGGAGCGCCCGGGACCGCCCGGGACCGCCCCGGACCGCCCGGGACCACCCGGGACCGCCCGGGACCGCCCGAGACCGCCCGGGACTGCCCGGGACCGCCCGGGACCGCCCGGGACCGCCCCGGACTGCCCGGGACCGCCCGGGACCGCCCCGGACCGCCCGGGACCGCCCGGGACCGCCCGGGAGCGCCCGGGACCGCCCGGGACCGCCCGAACCGCCCGAGACCGCCCGGGACAGCCCGGGACCGCCAGGGACCGCCTGGGACCGCACCAGACCGCCCGGGACCACCCGGGACCGCCCGGGACCGCACGGGACCGCCCAGGACTGCCCGGGACCGCCCGGCACCGCCCTGGACCGCCCGGGACCACCCGGGACTGCCCGGGACCGCCCGGGACCGCCTGGGACTGCCCGGGACCGCCCGGGACCGCCCGGGACCGCCCTAGAACGCCCGGGACCGCCCGGGACCGCCCCGGACCGCCCGGGACCGCCTTGGACCACCCGGGACCGCCCAGGACCGCCCGGGACCGCCCTGGACCGCCCGGGACCGCCCTGGAACGCCCGGGACCGCCCGGGACCGCACGGGACCGCCCGGGACCGCCCGGGACCGCCCTGGACCGCCCGGGACCGCCCGAGACCGCCCGGGTATGCCCGGGACCGCCCGGGACCGCCCGGGACCGCCCGGGAGCGCCCAGGACCGCCCGGGACCTCCCCGGACCGCCCGGGACCACCCGGGACCGCACGGGACCGCCCGGGACCGGCCGGGACCGCCCGGGACCGCCCCGGACCGCCCGGGACCACCCGGGACCGCCCGGGACCGCCCGAGACCGCCCGGGACTGCCCGGGACCGCCCGGGACCGCCCGGGACCGCCCCGGACCGCCCGGGACCGCCCGGGACCGCCCCGGACCGCCCGGGACCGCCCGGGACCGCCCGGGAGCGCCCGGGACCGCCCGGGACCGCCCGAACCGCCCGAGACCGCCCGGGACCGCCCGGGACCGCCCGGGACCGCCTGGGACCGCACCAGACCGCCCGGGACCACCCGGGACCGCCCGGGACCGCACGGGACCGCCCAGGACTGCCCCGGACCGCCCGGCACCGCCCTGGACCGCCCGGGACCACCCGGGACTGCCCGGGACCGCCCGGGACCGCCTGGGACTGCCCGGGACCGCCCGGGACCGCCCGGGACCGCCCTAGAACGCCCGGGACCGCCCGGGACCGCACCGGACCGCCCGGGACCGCCTTGGACCACCCGGGACCGCCCAGGACCGCCCGGGACCGTCGTGGACCGCCCGGGACCGCCCTGGAACGCCCGGGACCGCCTGGGACCGCACGGGACCGCCCGGGACCGCCCGGGACCGCCCTGGACCGCCCGGGACCGCCCGAGACCGCCCGGGTATGCCCGGGACCGCCCGGGACCGCCCGGGACCGCCCGGGAACGCCCGGGACCGCCCGGGACCACCCCGGACCGCCTGGGACCACCCGGGACCGCACGGGATCGCCCGGGACCGGCCGGGACCGCCCGGGACCGCCCCGGACCGCCCGGGACCGCCCCGGACCGCCCGGGACTGCACCGGACCGCCCGGGACCGCCCCGGTCCGCCCGGGACCGCCCCGGACCGCCCGGGACTGCCCCGGACCGCCCGGGACCGCCCCGGACCGCCTGGGACCGCCCGGGACCGCCCAGGCCCGCCCGGGACCGCCCAGGACCGCCCGGGACCGCCCCGGACCGCCCGGGACCACCCCGGACCACCCGGGACCACCCCGGACCGCCCGGGACCGCCCCGGACCGCCCAGGACTGCCCGGGACCGCCTGGGACCGCCCGGGACCACCCGGGACCGCCCGGGACGGCCCGGGACCGCCCCGGACCGCCCAGGACCGCCCGGGACCGCCCGGGACCGCCCGGGACCGCCCGGGACCGCCCGGGACCGCCCCGGACTGCCCGGGACCGCCCGGGACCGCCCGGGACCGCCCGGGACCGCCCGGGATCGCCCGGGACCGCCCGGGAGCGCCCGGGACCGCCCGGGACCGCCCCGGACTGCCCGGGACCGCCCGGGACCGCCCGGGACCGCCCGGGACCGCCCGGGATCGCCCGGGACCGCCCGGGAGCGCCCGGGACCGCCCGGGACCGCCCCGGACCGCCCGGGACCACGCGGGACCGCCCGGGACCGCCCGGGACCGCCCGGGACCGCCCGGGACCGCCCAGGACCGACCAAGACCGCCCCGGACCGCCCGGGACCGACCGGGATCGCCCGGGACCGCCCGGGAGCGCCCGGGACCGCCCGGGACCGCCCCGGACCGCCCGGGACCACCCGGGACCGCCCGGGACCGCCCGAGACCGCCCGGGACTGCCCGGGACCGCCCGGGACCGCCCGGGACCGCCCCGGACTGCCCGGGACCGCCCGGGACCGCCCCGGACCGCCCGGGACCGCCCGGGACCGCCCGGGAGCGCCCGGGACCGCCCGGGACCGCCCGAACCGCCCGAGACCGCCCGGGACAGCCCGGGACCGCCCGGGACCGCCTGGGACCGCACCAGACCGCCCGGGACCACCCGGGACCGCCCGGGACCGCACGGGACCGCCCAGGACTGCCCGGGACCGCCCGGCACCGCCCTGGACCGCCCGGGACCACCCGGGACTGCCCGGGACCGCCCGGGACCGCCTGGGACTGCCCGGGACCGCCCGGGACCGCCCGGGACCGCCCTAGAACGCCCGGGACCGCCCGGGACCGCCCCGGACCGCCCGGGACCGCCTTGGACCACCCGGGACCGCCCAGGACCGCCCGGGACCGCCCTGGACCGCCCGGGACCGCCCTGGAACGCCCGGGACCGCCCGGGACCGCACGGGACCGCCCGGGACCGCCCGGGACCGCCCTGGACCGCCCGGGACCGACCGAGACCGCCCGGGTATGCCCGGGACCGCCCGGGACCGCCCGGGACCGCCCGGGAGCGCCCAGGACCGCCCGGGACCACCCCGGACCGCCCGGGACCACCCGGGACCGCACGGGACCGCCCGGGACCGGCCGGGACCGCCCGGGACCGCCCCGACCGCCCGGGACCGCCCCGGACCGCCCGGGACTGCACCGGACCGCCCGGGACCGCCCCGGTCCGCCCGGGACCGCCCCGGACCGCCCGGGACTGCCCCGGACCGCCCGGGACCGCCCCGGACCGCCTGGGACCGCCCGGGACCGCCCAGGACCGCCCGGGACCGCCTAGGACCGCCCGGGACCGCCCCGGACCGCCCGGGACCACCCCGGACCACCCGGGACCGCCCCGGACCGCCCGGGACCGCCCCGGACCGCCCAGGACGGCCCGGGACCGCCTGGGACCGCCCGGGACCACCCGGGACCGCCCGGGACGGCCCGGGACCGCCCCGGACCGCCCGGGACCGCCCGGGACCGCCTTGGACCGCCCGGGACCGCCCTGGACCGCCGGGACCGCCCGGGACCGCCCGAGACCGCCCGGGACCACCCGGGACCGCCCGGGACCGCCCGGGACCGCCCCGGACCGCCCGGGACCGCACCCGGACCGCCCAGGACCACACCCGGACAGCCCGGGACCGCCCCGACGGCCCGGGACCGCCCAGGACTGCCCGGGACCGCCCCGGACCGCCCGGGACCACCCTAGAACGCCCAGGACTGCCCGGGACCGCCCCGGACCGCCCGGGACCACCCTAGAACGCCCGGGACCGCCCGGGACCGCCCGGGACCGCCCCGGACCGCCCGGGACCGCCTCGGACCGCCCGGGACCGCCCAGGACCGCCCGGGACCGCCCTGGACCGCCCGGGACCGCCCTGGAACGCCCGGGACCGCCCGGGACCGCCCGGGACCGCCCGGGACCGCCCGGGACCGCCCTGGACCGCCCGGGACCACCCGAGACCGCCCGGGACCGCCCGGGAGCGCAGGGGACCGCCCGTGACCGCCCCGGACCTCCTGGGACCGCCCCGGACCGCCCGGGACCGCCCGGGACCGCCCAGGACCGCCCTGGACCGCCCGGGACCGCCCGGGACCGCCCGGGACCGCCCGGGAGCGCACGGGACCGCCCGTGACCGCCCCGGACCTCCCGGGACCGCCCCGGACCGCCCGGGACCGCCCGGGACCGCCCAGGACCGCCCCGGACCGCCCGGGACCGCCCGGGACCGCCCGGGACCGCACCCGGACCGCCCAGGACCACACCCGTACAGCCCGGGACCGCCCGAAACTGCACGGGACCGCCCAGGACCGCCCCGGACCGCCCGGGACCGCCCCGGACCGCCCGAGACCGCCCCGGACCGCCCGGGACCACCCCGGACCGCCCGGTACCGCCCCGGACCGCCCAGGACCGCCCCGGACCGCCTGGGACCGCCCGGGACCGCCCGGGACCGCCCGGGACCGCCCGGGACCGCCCCGGACTGCCCGGGACCGCCCGGGACCGCCCGGGACCGCCCGGGACCGCCCGGGACCGCCCGGGACCACGCGGGACCGCCCGGGACCGCCCGGGACCGCCCGGGACCGCCCGGGACCGCCCGGGACCGCCCAGGACCGACCAAGACCGCCCCGGACCGCCCGGGACCGCCCGGGATCGCCCGGGACCGCCCGGGACCGCCCGAGACCGCCCGGGACTGCCCGGGACCGCCCGGGACCGCCCGGGACCGCCCCGGACCGCCCGGGACCGCCCGGGACCGTCCCGGACCGCCCGGGACCGCCCGGGACCGCCCGGGAGCGCCCGGGACCGCCCGGGAACGCCCGAACCGCCCGAGACCGCCCGGGACCGCCCGGGTCCGCCCGGGACCGCCTGGGACCGCACCAGACCGCCCGGGACCACCCGGGACCGCCCGGGACCGCACGGGACCGCCCAGGACCGCCCCGGACCGCCCGGGACCGCACCCGGACCGCCCAGGACCACACCCGGACAGCCCGGGACCGCCCCGACGGCCCGGGACCGCCCAGGACTGCCCGGGACCGCCCCGGACCGCCCGGGACCACCCTAGAACGCCCAGGACTGCCCGGGACCGCCCCGGACCGCCCGGGACCACCCTAGAACGCCCGGGACCGCCCGGGACCGCCCGGGACCGCCCCGGACCGCCCGGGACCGCCTCGGACCGCCCGGGACCGCCCAGGACCGCCCGGGACCGCCCTGGACCGCTCGGGACCGCCCTGGAACGCCCGGGACCGCCCGGGACCGCCCGGGACCGCCCGGGACCGCCCGGGACCGCCCTGGACCGCCCGGGACCACCCGAGACCGCCCGGGACCGCCCGGGAGCGCAGGCTACCGCCCGTGACCGCCCCGGACCTCCCGGGACCGCCCCGGACCGCCCGGGACCGCCCGGGACCGCCCAGGACCGCCCTGGACCGCCCGGGACCGCCCGGGACCGCCCGGGACCGCCCGGGAGCGCACGGGACCGCCCGTGACCGCCCCGGACCTCCCGGGACCGCCCCGGACCGCCCGGGACCGCCCGGGACCGCCCAGGACCGCCCCGGACCGCCCGGGACCGCCCGGGACCGCCCGGGACCGCACCCGGACCGCCCAGGACCACACCCGTACAGCCCGGGACCGCCCGAAACTGCACGGGACCGCCCAGGACCGCCCCGGACCGCCCGGGACCGCCCCGGACCGCCCGAGACCGCCCCGGACCGCCCGGGACCACCCCGGACCGCCCGGTACCGCCCCGGACCGCCCAGGACCGCCCCGGACCGCCTGGGACCGCCCGGGACCGCCCGGGACCGCCCGGGACCGCCCGGGACCGCCCCGGACTGCCCGGGACCGCCCGGGACCGCCCGGGACCGCCCGGGACCGCCCGGGACCGCCCGGGACCACGCGGGACCGCCCGGGACCGCCCGGGACCGCCCGGGACCGCCCGGGACCGCCCGGGACCGCCCAGGACCGACCAAGACCGCCCCGGACCGCCCGGGACCGCCCGGGATCGCCCGGGACCGCCCGGGAGCGCCCGGGACCGCCCGGGACTGCCCCGGACCGCCCGGGACCACCCGGGACCGCCCGGGACCGCCCGAGACCGCCCGGGACTGCCCGGGACCGCCCGGGACCGCCCGGGACCGCCCCGGACCGCCCGGGACCGCCCGGGACCGCCCCGGACCGCCCGGGACCGCCCGGGACCGCCCGGGAGCGCCCGGGACCGCCCGGGAACGCCCGAACCGCCCGAGACCGCCCGGGACCGCCCGGGTCCGCCCGGGACCGCCTGGGACCGCACCAGACCGCCCGGGACCACCCGGGACCGCCCGGGACCGCACGGGACCGCCCAGGACTGCCCCGGACCGCCCGGCACCGCCCTGGACCGCCCGGGACCACCCGGGACTGCCCGGGACCGCCCGGGACCGCCTGGGACTGCCCTGGAACGCCCGGGACCGCCCGGGACCGCCCTAGAACGCCCGGGACCGCCCGGGACCGCCCTGGACCGCCCGGGACCGCCCGAGACCGCCCGGGTATGCCCGGGACCGCCCGGGACCGCCCGGGACCGCCCGGGAGCGCCCGGGACCGCCCGGGACCACCCCGGACCGCCCGGGACCACCCGGGACCGCACGGGACCGCCCGGGACCGGCCGGGACTGCCCGGGACCGCCCCGGACCGCCCGGGACCGCCCCGGACCGCCCGGGACTGCACCGGACCGCCCGGGACCGCCCCGGTCCGCCCGGGACCGCCCCGGACCGCCCGCGACTGCCCCGGACCGCCCGGGACCGCCCCGGACCGCCTGGGACCGCCCGGGACCGCCCAGGACCGCCCGGGACCGCCCAGGACCGCCCGGGACCGCCCGGGACCACCCCGGACCACCCGGGACCGCCCCGGACCGCCCGGGACCGCCCTGGACCGCCCAGGACGGCCCGGGACCGCCTGGGACCGCCCGGGACCACCCGGGACCGCCCGGGACGGCCCGGGACCGCCCCGGACCGCCCAGGACCGCCCGGGACCGCCCGGGACCGCCCGGGACCGCCCGGGACCGCCCGGGACCGCCCCGGCCTGCCCGGGACCGCCCGGGACCGCCCGGGACCGCCCGGGACCGCCCGGGATCGCCCGGGTCCGCCCGGGAGCACCCGGGACCGCCCGGGACCGCCCCGGACTGCCCGGGACCGCCCGGGACCGCCCGGGACCGCCCGGGACCGCCCGGGATCGCCCGGGACCGCCCGGGAGCGCCCGGGACCGCCCAGGACCGCCCCGGACCGCCAGGGACCACGCGGGACCGCCCGGGACCGCCCGGGACCGCCCGGGACCGCCCGGGACCGCCCGGGACCGCCCAGGACCGACCAAGACCGCCCCGGACCGCCCGGGACCGCCCGGGATCGCCCGGGACCGCCCGGGAGCGCCCGGGACCGCCCGGGACCGCCCCAGACCGCCCGGGACCACCCGGGACCGCCCGGGACCGCCCGAGACCGCCCGGGACTGCCCGGGACCGCCCGGGACCGCCCGGGACCGCCCCGGACCGCCCGGGACCGCCCGGGACCGCCCCGGACCGCCCGGGACCGCCCGGGACCGCCCGGGAGCGCCCGGGACCGCCCGGGACCGCCCGAACCGCCCGAGACCGCCCGGGACCGCCCGGGACCGCCCGGGACCGCCTGGGACCGCACCAGACCGCCCGGGACCACCCGGGACCGCCCGGGACCGCACGGGACCGCCCAGGACTGCCCGGGACCGCCCGGCACCGCCCTGGACCGCCGGGGACCACCCGGGACTGCCCGGGACCGCCCGGGACCGCCTGGGACTGCCCGGGACCGCCCGGGACCGCCCGGGACCGCCCTAGAACGCCCGGGACCGCCCGGGACCGCCCCGGACCGCCCGGGACCGCTTCGGACCACCCGGGACCGCCCAGGACCGCCCGGGACCGCCCTGGACCGCCCGGGACCGCCCTGGAACGCCCGGGACCGCCCGGGACCGCACGGGACCGCCCGGGACCGCCCGGGACCGCCCTGGACCGCCCCGGACCGCCCGAGACCACCCGGGTATGCCCGGGACCGCCCGGGACCGCCCGGGACCGCCCGGGAGCGCCCAGGACCGCCCGGGACCACCCCGGACCGCCGGGGACCACCCGGGACCGCACGGGACCGCCCGGGACCGGCCGGGACCGCCCGGGACCGCCCCGGACCGCCCGGGACCGCCCCGGACCGCCCGGGACTGCACCGGACCGCCCGGGACCGCCCCGGTCCGCCCGGGACCGCCCCGGACCGCCCGGGACTGCCCCGGACCGCCCGGGACCGCCCCGGACCGCCTGGGACCGCCCGGGACCGCCCAGGACCGCCCGAGACCGCCCAGGACCGCCCGGGACCGCCCCGGACCGCCCGGGACCACCCCGGACCACCCGGGACCGCCCCGGACCGCCCGGGACCGCCCCGGACCGCCCAGGACGGCCCGGGACCGCCCGGGACCGCCCGGGACCACCCGCGACCGCCCGGGACGGCCCGGGACCGCCCCGGACCGCCCAGGACCGCCCGGGACCGCCCGGGACCGCCCGGGACCGCCCCGGACCGCCTGGGACCGCCCGGGACCGCCCGGGACCGCCTTGGACCGCCCGGGACCGCCCTGGACCGCCGGGACCGCCCGGGACCGCCCGGGACCGCCCGGGACCACCCGGGACCGCCCGGGACCGCCCGGGACCGCCCGGGACCGCCCCAGACCGCCCGGGACCGCACCCGGACCGCCCAGGACCACACCCGGACAGCCCGGGACCGCCCCGGACCGCCGGGGACTGCCCCGGACCGCCCGGGACCGCCCCGGACCGCCCGGGACCGCCCCGGACCGCCCGTGACTACCCCGGACCGCCATCGGGACCGCCCCGGACCGCCCGGGACCGCCCAGGACCGCCCGGGACCGCCCGGGACCGCCCAGGACCACACCCGGACCGCCCGGGACCGCCCCGACCGCCCGGGACCGCCCGGGACCGCCCGGGACCGCCCCGGACCGCCCGGGACCGCCCTAGAATGCCCGGGACCGCCCGAGACCACCCGGGACCGCCCCGGACCGCCCGGGACCGCCTCGGACCACTTGGGACCGCCCAGGACCGCCCGGGACCGCCCTGGACCGCCCGGGACCGCCCTGGAACGCCCGGGACCGCCCGGGACCGCCCGGGACCGCCCGGGACCGCCCGGGACCGCCCGGGACCGCCCGATACCGCCCGGGTACGCCCGGGACCGCCCGGGACCGCCCGGGACCGCCTGGGAGCGCCCGGGACCGCCCGGGACCGCCCTGGATCGCCCGGGACCACCCGGGACCGCCCGGGACCGCCCGGGACCGCCCGGGACCGGCCGGGACCGCCCGGGACTGCCCCGGACCGCCCAGGACCACACCCGGACAGCCCGGGACCGCCCCGGACCGCCCGGAACTGTCCCGGACCGCCCGGGTCCGCCCCGGACCGCCCGGGACCGCCCCGGACCGCCCGTGACTGCCCCGGACCGCCCGGAACTGTCCCGGACCGCCCGGGACCGCCCAGGACCGCCCGGGACCGCCCTGGACCGCCCGGGACCGCCCTGGAACGCCCGGGACCGCCCGGGACCGCCCGGGACCGCCCGGGACCGCCCGGGACCGCCCGGGACCGCCCGATACCGCCCGGGTACGCCCGGGACCGCCCGGGACCGCCCGGGACCGCCTGGGAGCGCCCGGGACCGCCCGGGACCGCCCTGGATCACCCGGGACCACCCGGGACCGCCCGGGACCGCCCGGGACCGGCCGGGACCGCCCGGGACTGCCCCGGACCGCCCAGGACCACACCCGGACAGCCCGGGACCGCCCCGGACCGCCCGGAACTGTCCCGGACCGCCCGGGACCGCCCCGGACCGCCCGGGACCGCCCCGGACCGCCCGTGACTGCCCCGGACCGCCCGGGACCGCCCTGGACCGCCCGGGACCGCCCAGGACCGCCCGGGACCGCCCGGGACCGCCCAGGACCACACCCGGACCGCCCGGGACCGCCCAGACCGCCCGGGACCGCCCGGGACCGCCCGGGACTGCCCCGGACCGCCCGGGACCGCCCTAGAACGCCCAGGACCGCCCGAGACCGCCCAGGACCGCCCCGGACCGCCCGGGACCGCCTCGGACCGCCCGGGACCGCCCAGGACCGCCCGGGACCGCCCTGGACCGCCCGGGACCGCCCTGGAACGCCCGGGACCGCCCGGGACCGCCTGGGACCGCCCGGGACCGCCCGGGACCGCCCGGGACCGCCCGAGACCGCCCGGGTACGCCCGGGACCTCCCGGGACCGCCCGGGACCGCCCGGGAGCGCCCGGGACCGCCCGGGACCGCCCTGGACCGCCCGGGACCACCCGGGACCGCCCGGGACCGCCCGGGACCGCCGGACCGGCCGGGACCGGCGGGACCGCCCGGGACTGCCCGGACCGCCCGGGACGCCCCGGACTGCCCGGGACTGCACCAAACCGCCCGGGACCGCCCCGGACCGCCCGGGATCGCCCCGGACCGCCCGGGAATGCCCGGACCGCCCGGGACCGCCCCGGACCGCCCGGGACCGCCCGGGACCGCCCAGGACCGCCGGGACCACCCGGGACCGCCCGGGACCGCCCGGGACCGCCCTGGACGCCCGGGACCGCCCGGGACCGCCTTGGACCGCCCGGGACCGCCCTGGACCGCCGGGACCGCCCGGGACCGCCCGAGACCGCCCGGGACCACCCGGGACCGCCCGGGACCGCCCGGGACCGCCCCGGACCGCCCGGGACCGCACCCGGACCGCCCAGGACCACACCCGGACAGCCCGGGACCACCCCGACCGCCCGGGACCGCCCAGGACTGCCCGTGACCGCCCGGACCGCCCGGGACCACCCTAGAACGCCCGGGACCGCCCGGGACCGCCCGGGACCGCCCCGGACCGCCCGGGACCGCCTCGGACCGCCCGGGACCGCCCGGGACCGCCCGGGACCGCCCTGGACCGCCCGGGACCGCCCTGGAACGCCCGGGACCGCCCGGGACCGCCCGGGACCGCCCGGGACCGCCCGTGACCGCCCCGGACCTCCCGGGACCGCCCAGGACCGCCCCGGACCGCCCGGGACCGCCCGGGACCGCCCGGACCGCACCCGGACCGCCCAGGACCACACCCGTACAGCCCGGGACCGCCCGACCGCCCGGGACCGCCCGGGACCGCCCGGGACCGCCCCGGACCGCCCGGGACCGCCCTAGAACGCCCGGGACTGCCCGGGACCGCCCGGCACCGCTCCGGACCGCCCGGGACCGCCTCGGACCGCCGGGACCGCCCAGGACCGCCCGGGACCGCCCTGGACCGCCCGGGACCGCCCTGGAACGCCCGGGACCGCCCGGGACCGCCCGGGACCGCCCGGGACCGCCCGGGACCGCCCTGGACCGCCCGGGACCAGCCGAGACCGCCCGGGACCGCCGGGACCGCCCGGGACCGCCCGGGACCGCCCGGGAGCGCCCGGGACTGCCTGGGACCGCCCCGGACCTCCCGGGACCGCCCCGGACCGCCCGGGACCGCCCGGGACCGCCCGGGACCGCCCGGGACCGCCCCGGACCGCCCGGGACCGCCCGGTACCGCCCGGGACTGCCCGGGACCACCCGGGACCGCCCGGGACCGCCCGGGACCGCCCCGGACCACACGGGACCGCAACCGGACCGCCCAGGACCACACCCGGACCGCCCGGGACCGCCCAACCGCCCCGGACAGCCCGGGACCGCCCGGGACCGCCCGGGACCGCCCGGGACCGCCCGCGACCGCACCGGACCGCCCGGGACCGCCCGGGACCGCACGGGACCCGCCCCGGACCACCCGGGACCGCCCCGGGACCGCCCGGGACCGCTCGGGACCGCCCGGGACCGCCCGGACCGCCCGGGACCGCCCGGGACCGCCCGGGACCGCCCGGGACCGCCTGGACCGACGGGACCACCCGGGACCGCCCGAGACCGCCCGGGACCACCCGGGACTGCCCGGGACAGCCCGGGACCGCCCGGGGACCGCCCTGGACAGCCCGGGACCGCACCCGGACGCCCAGGACCACACCCGGACCGCCCGGGACCGCCCCGACCGCCCGGGACCGCCCGGGACCACCCGGGACCGCCCCGGACCGCCCGGGACCGCCCTAGAACGCCCAGGACCGCCCGGGACGGCCGGGACCGCCCCGGACCGCCCGGGACCGCCTCGGACCGCCCGGGACCGCCCAGGACCGCCCGCTACGCCCTGGACCGCCCAGGACCGCCCTGGAACGCCCGGGACCGCCCGGGACCGCCCAGGACCGCCTGGGACCGCCCTGGACCGCCCGGGACTGCCCGAGACCGCCCGGGACCGCCTGGGACCGCCCGGGACCGCCCGGGACCGCCCGGGAGCGCCCGGGACCGCCCGGGACCGCCCCGGACTGCCCGGGACCACCCGGGACCGCCCGGGACCGCCCGGGACCGCCCGGGACTGCCCGGGACCGCCCGGGACCGCCCGGGACCGCCCGGGACCGCCCGGGACCGCCCCGGACCGCCCGGGACCGCCCGGACCGCCCGCAGACTGCCCCGGACCGCCCGGGACCGCCCCGGACCGCCCGGGACCGCCCGGGACCGCCCGGACTGCCCGCGACCGCCCCGGACCGCCCGGGACCGCCCCGGACCGCGTGGGACCGCCAGGGACCGCCCAGGACCGCCCGAGACTGCCCGGGACCGCGCGGGACCGCCCGGGACTGCCCGAACCGCCCAGACCGCCCGGGACCGCCCGGGACCGCCCAGGACCGCCCGGGACCGCCCTGGACCGCCCGGGACCGCCCTGGAACGCCCGGGACCGCCCGGGGACCGCCCGGGACCGCCCGGGACCGCCCGGGACCGCCCGGGACCGCCCGATACCGCCCGGGTACGCCCGGGACCGCCCGGGACCGCCCGGGACCGCCTGGGAGCGCCCGGGACCGCCCGGGACCGCCCTGGATCACCCGGGACCACCCGGGACCGCCCGGGACCGCCCGGGACCGCCCGGGACCGGCCGGGACCGCCCGGGACTGCCCCGGACCGCCCAGGACCACACCCGGACAGCCCGGGACCGCCCCGGACCGCCCGGAACTGTCCCGGACCGCCCGGGACCGCCCCGGACCGCCCGGGACCGCCCCGGACCGCCCGTGACTGCCCCGGACCGCCCGGGACCCGCCCCGGACCGCCCGGGACCGCCCAGGACCGCCCGGGACCGCCCGGGACCGCCCAGGACCACACCCGGACCGCCCGGGACCGCCCAGACCGCCCGGGACCGCCCGGGACCGCCCGGGACTGCCCCGGACCGCCCGGGACCGCCCTAGAACGCCCAGGACCGCCCGAGACCGCCCAGGACCGCCCCGGACCGCCCGGGACCGCCTCGGACCGCCCGGGACCGCCCAGGACCGCCCGGGACCGCCCTGGACCGCCCGGGACCGCCCTGGAACGCCCGGGACCGCCCGGGACCGCCTGGGACCGCCCGGGACCGCCCGGGACCGCCCGGGACCGCCCGAGACCGCCCGGGTACGCCCGGGACCTCCCGGGACCGCCCGGGACCGCCCGGGAGCGCCCGGGACCGCCCGGGACCGCCCTGGACCGCCCGGGACCACCCGGGACCGCCCGGGACCGCCGGGACGCCGGGACCGGCCGGGACCGGCCGGGACCGCCCGGACTGCCCCGGACCGCCCGGGACCGCCCCGGACTGCCCGGGACTGCACCAAACCGCCCGGGACCGCCCCGGACCGCCCGGGATCGCCCCGGACCGCCCGGGAATGCCCGGACCGCCCGGGACCGCCCCGGACCGCCCGGGACCGCCCGGGACCGCCCAGGACCGCCGGGACCACCCGGGACCGCCCGGGACCGCCCGGGACCGCCCTGGACCGCCCGGGACCGCCCGGGACCGCCTTGGACCGCCCGGGACCGCCCTGGACCGCCGGGACCGCCCGGGACCGCCCGAGACCGCCCGGGACCACCCGGGACCGCCCGGGACCGCCCGGGACCGCCCCGGACCGCCCGGGACCGCACCCGGACCGCCCAGGACCACACCCGGACAGCCCGGGACCGCCCCGACCGCCCGGGACCGCCCAGGACTGCCCGTGACCGCCCCGGACCGCCCGGGACCACCCTAGAACGCCCGGGACCGCCCGGGACCGCCCGGGACCGCCCCGGACCGCCCGGGACCGCCTCGGACCGCCCGGGAACCGCCCGGGACCGCCCGGGACCGCCCCTGGACCGCCCGGGACCGCCCTGGAACGCCCGGGACCGCCCGGGACCGCCCGGGACCGCCCGGGACCGCCCGTGACCGCCCGGACCTCCCGGGACCGCCCCGGACCGCCCGGGACCGCCCGGGACCGCCCAGGACCGCCCCGGACCGCCCGGGACCGCCCGGGACCGCCCAGGACCGCACCCGGACCGCCCAGGACCACACCCGTACAGCCGGGACCGCCCCGACCGCCCGGGACCGCCCGGGACCGCCCGGGACCGCCCCGGACCGCCCGGGACCGCCCTAGAACGCCCGGGACTGCCCGGGACCGCCCGGCACCGCTCCGGACCGCCCGGGACCGCCTCGGACCGCCCGGGACCGCCCAGGACCGCCCGGGACCGCCCTGGACCGCCCGGGACCGCCCTGGAACGCCCGGGACCGCCCGGGACCGCCCGGGACCGCCCGGGACCGCCCGGGACCGCCCTGGACCGCCCGGGACCAGCCCGAGACCGCCCGGGACCGCCCGGGACCGCCCGGGACCGCCCGGGACCGCCCGGGAGCGCCCGGGACTGCCTGGGACCGCCCCGGACCTCCCGGGACCGCCCCGGACCGCCCGGGACCGCCCGGGACCGCCCGGGACCGCCCGGGACCGCCCCGGACCGCCCGGGACCGCCCGGTACCGCCCGGGACTGCCCGGGACCGCCCTGGACGGCCGGGACCGCCCGGGACCGCCCGAGACCGCCCGGGACCACCCGGGACCACCCGGGACCGCCCGGGACCGCCCGGGACCGCCCGGACCACACGGGACCGCAACCGGACCGCCCAGGACCACACCCGGACCGCCCGGGACCGCCCCGACCGCCCCGGACAGCCCGGGACCGCCCGGGACCGCCCGGGACCGCCCGGGACCGCCCGCGACCGCACCGGACCGCCCGGGACCGCCCGGGACCGCACGGGACCGCCCTGGACCACCCGGGACCGCCCGGACCGCCCGGGACCGCTCGGGACCGCCCGGGACCGCCCCGGACCGCCCGGGACCGCCCGGGACCGCCCGGGACCGCCCGGGACCGCCCTGGACCGACGGGACCACCCGGGACCGCCCGAGACCGCCCGGGACCACCCGGGACTGCCCGGGACAGCCCGGGACCGCCCGGGACCGCCCTGGACAGCCCGGGACCGCACCCGGACCGCCCAGGACCACACCCGGACCGCCCGGGACCGCCCCGACCGCCCGGGACCGCCCGGACCACCCGGGACCGCCCCGGACCGCCCGGGACCGCCCTAGAACGCCCAGGACCGCCCGGGACGGCCCGGGACCGCCCCGGACCGCCCGGGACCGCCTCGGACCGCCCGGGACCGCCCAGGACCGCCCGGTACCGCCCTGGACGCCGGACCGCCCTGGAACGCCCGGGACCGCCCGGGACCGCCCAGGACCGCCTGGGACCGCCCTGGACCGCCCGGGACTGCCCGAGACCGCCCCGGGACCGCCTGGGACCGCCCGGGACCGCCCGGGACCGCCCGGGAGCGCCCGGGACCGCCCGGGACCGCCCCGGACTGCCCGGGACCACCCGGGACCGCCCGGGACCGCCCGGGACCGCCCGGGACTGCCCGGGACCGCCCGGGACCGCCCGGGACCGCCCGGGACCGCCCGGGACCGCCCCGGACCGCCCGGGACCGCCCCGGACCGCCCAGGACTGCCCCGGACCGCCCGGGACCGCCCCGGACCGCCCGGACCGCCCGGGACCGCCCCGGACCGCCCGCGACCGCCCCGGACCGCCCGGGACCGCCCCGGACCGCGTGGGACCGCCAGGGACCGCCCAGGACCGCCCGAGACTGCCCGGGACCGCGCGGGACCGCCCGGGACTGCCCGAACCGCCCGAGACCGCCAGGGACCGCCCGGGACTGCCCGAACCGCCCGAGACCGCCCGGGACCGCCCAGGACCGCACCGGACCGCCCGGGACCGCCCAGGACCACCCGAAACTGCACGGGGCCGCCCAGGACCACCCCGGACCGCCCAGGACCGCCCCGGACCGCCCGGGACCGCCCCGGACCGCCCGGGACCACCCCGGACCGCCCGGGACCGCCCCGGACCGCCCAGGACCGCCCCAGACCGCCCGGGACCGCCCGGGACCGCCCGGGACCGCCCGGGACCGCCCGGGACCGCCCGGGACCGCCCCGGACTGCCCGGGACCGCCTGGGACCGCCCGGGACCGCCCGGGATCGCCCGGGACCGCCCGGGAGCGCCCGGGACCGCCCGGGACCGCCCGAGACCGCCCGGGACCGCCCGGGACCGCCCGGGACCGCCCGGGACCGCCCGGGAGCGCCCGGGACCGCCCGGGACCGCCCCGGACTGCCCGGGACCACCCGGGACCGCCCGGACCGCCCGGGACCGCCCGGGACCGCCCGGGACTGCCCCGGACCGCCCGGGACCGCCCCGGACCGCCCAGGACTGCCCCGACCGCCCGGGACCGCCCCGGACCGCCCGGGACCGCCCCAGACCGCCAGCGACCGCCCCGGACTGCCCGGGACCGCCCCTGACCGCGTGGGACCGCCAGGGACCGCCCAGGACCGCCCGGGACCGCCCGGGACCGCCCGGGACCGCCTGGGACTGCCCGAACCGCCCGAGACCGCCCGGGACCGCCCGGGACCGCCCGGGACCGCCCAGGACCGCACCGGACCGCCCGGGACCGCCCGGGACCGCCCGAAACTGCACGGGACCGCCCAGGACCGCCCCGGACCGCCCGGGACCGCCCCGGACCGCCCGGGACCGCCCCGGACCGCCCGGGACCACCCCGGACCGCCCGGGACCGCCCCGGACCGCCCAGACCGCCCCTGACCGCCCGGGACCGCCCGGGACCGCCCGGGACCGCCCGGGACCGCCCGGGACCGCCCCGGACTGCCCGGGACCGCCCGGGACCGCCCGGGACCGCCCGGGACCGCCCGGGATCGCCCGGGACCGCCCGGGAGCGCCCGGGACCGCCCGGGACCGCCCCGGACCGCCCGGGACCACCCGGGACCGCCCGGGACCGCCCGGGACCGCCCGGGACCGCCCGGGAGCGCCCGGGACCGCCCGGGACCGCCCCGGACCGCCCGGGACCACCCGGGACCGCCCGGGACCGCCCGGGACCGCCCGGGACTGCCCGGGACCGCCCGGGACCGCCCGGGACCGCCCCGGACCGCCCGGACCGCCCCGGACCGCCCGGGACCGCCCGGGACCGCCCGGGACCGCCCGGGACCGCCCGGGACCGCCCGAACCGCCCGAGACCGCCCGGGACCGGCCGGGACCGCCGGGACCGCCTGGGACCGCACCAGACCACCCGGGACCGCCCGGGACCGCCCGGGACCGCACGGGACCGCCCAGGACCGCCCCGGACCGCCCGGCACCGCCCTGGACCGCCCGGGACCACCCGGGACTGCCGGGGACCGCCCGGGACCGCCCGGGACTGCCCGGGACCGCCCGGGACCGCCCGGGACCGCCCGGGACTGCCCCGGACCGCCCGGGACCGCCCGGGACCACCCCGGACCGCCCGGGACCGCCCGGGACCGCCCGGGACCGCCCGGGACCGCCCAGGACCGCCCGAACCGCCCGAGACCGCCCGGGACCGCCCGGGACCGCCCGGGACCGCCCGGGACCGCACCAGACGGCCCGGGACCGCCTGGGACCGCCCGGGACCGCACGGGACCGCCCAGGACCGCCCCGGACCGCCCGGGACCGCCCCGGACCGCCCGGGACCGCCCGGACCGCCCGGGACCGCCCCGGACCGCCCGGGACCGCCCCGGACCGCCCGGGACCGGCCCGGACCGCCCGGGACCGCCCTGGACCGCCCGGGACCGCACCGGACCGCCCGTGACCGCCCGGACCGCCCCGGATTGCCTGGGACCGCCCGGGACCGCCCGGACCGCCCGGGACCGCCCCGGACCGCCCGGGACCGCCCCGGACCGCCCGGGACCGCCCGGGAGCGCCCGGGACCGCCCGGGACCGCCCGGGACCGCCCGGGACCGCCCCGGACCGCCCGGGACGGAACCGGACCGCCCGGGACCGCCCGGGACCGCCCAGGACCGCCCGGGACCGCCCGGGACCGCCCGGGACCGCCCGGGACCGCCCGGGACCGCCCTAGACCGCCGGGACCGCTCTGGACCGCCCGGGACCGCCTGGGACCGCCCGGGACCGCCCGGGACCGCCCCGGACCGCCCCGGATTGCCCCGGAGCGCCCGGGACCGCCCCAGACCGCCCGGGACTGCCCCGGATCGCCCGGGACCGCCCCGGACCGCCCGGGACCGCCCGGGACCGCCCCGGACCGCCCCGGACCGCCCCGGATTGCTCCGGACCGCCCGGGACCGCCCCGGACCGCCCGGGACCGCCGCGGACCGCCCGGGACCACCCCGGACCGCCCGGGACCGCCCCGGACCGCCCGGGACCGCCCGGGACCGCCGGGGACCGCCCGGGACCGCCTGGGACTGCCCCGGACCACCCAGGACCGCCCGGGACCGCCCGGGACCGCCCCGGGACCGCCCTGGACCGCCGGGACCGCCCGGGACCGCCCGAGACCGCCCGGGACCACCCGGGACCGCCCGGGACCGCCCGGGACCGCCCGGGACCGCCCCGGACCGCCCGGGACCACACCCGGACCGCCCAGGACCACACCCGGACCGCCCGGGACCGCCCCGACCGCCCGGGACCGCCCGGGACCGCCCGGGACGGCCCCGGACCGCCCGGGACCGCCCTAGAACGCCCGGGACCGCCCGGGACCGCCCGGACCGCCCGGGACCGCCCAGGACCGCCCCGGACCGCCCGGGACCGCCCTAGAACGCCCGGGACCACCCAGGACCGCCCGGGACCGCCCGGGACCGCCCGGGACTGCCCGGGACCGCCCGGGACCGCATGGGACCGCCCGGGACTGCCCCGGACCGCCAGGGACCGCCCGGGACCGCCCCGGACCGCCCGGGACCGCCCGGGACCGCCCGGGACTGACCGGGACCGCCCGGGACCACCCGAACCGCTCGAGACCGCCCGGGACCGCCCGGGACCGCCCGGGACCGCCCGGACCGCACCAAACCGCCCGAGACCGCCCGGGACCGCCCGGGACCGCACGGGACCGCCCAGGACCGCCCTGGACCGCCCGGCACCGCCCCGGACCGCCGGGACCGCCCCGGACCACCCGGGACCGCCCTGGACCGCCCGGGACCGCCCGAGACCGCCCGGACCGCCCGGGACCGCCCGGGACCGCCCCGGACCGCCCGGGACCGCCCGGGATCGCCCGGGACCGCCCAGGAGCGCCCAGGACCGCCCGGGACCGCCCGGACCGCCCGGGACCACCCGGGACCGCCCGGGACCGCCCGGGACCGCCCGGGACTGCCCGGGACCACCCGGGACCGCCCGGGACCGCCCGGGACCGCCCCGGACCGCCCGGACCGCCCGGGACCGCCCGGGACCGCCCGGGACCGCCCGGGACCGCCCGGGACCGCCCGAACTGCCCGAGACCGCCCGGGACCGCCCGGGACCGCCCGGGACCGCACCAGACCGCCCGGGACCGCCTGGGACCGCCCGGGACCGCACGGGACCGCCCAGGTCCGCCCTGGACCGCCCGGGACCGCCCCGGACCGCCCGTGACCGCCCCGGACCGCCCGGGACCGCCCAGGACCGCCCGGGACCGCCCCGGACCGCCCGGGACCGGCCCGGACCGCCCGGGACCGCCCTGGACCGCCCGGGACCGCATCGGACCGCCCGTGACCGCCCGGGACCGCCCCGGACCGCCCGGGACCACCCGGACTGCCCCGGACCGCCCGGGACCGCCCCAGACCGCCAGCGACCGCCCCGGACGCCGCGGACCGCCCCTGACCGCGTGGGACCGCCAGGGACCGCCCAGGACCGCCCGGGACCGCCCGGGACCGCCCGGGACCGCCTGGGACTGCCCGAACCGCCCGAGACCGCCCGGGACCGCCCGGGACCGCCCGGGACCGCCCAGGACCGCACCGGACCGCCCGGGACCGCCCGGGACCGCCCGAAACTGCACGGGACCGCCCAGGACCGCCCGGACCGCCCGGGACCGCCCCGGACCGCCGGGACCGCCCCGGACCGCCCGGGACCACCCCGGACCGCCCGGGACCGCCCCGGACCGCCCAGGACCGCCCCTGACCGCCCGGGACCGCCCGGGACCGCCCGGGACCGCCCGGGACCGCCCGGACCGCCCCGGACTGCCCGGGACCGCCCGGGACCGCCCGGGACCGCCCGGGACCGCCCCGGGATCGCCCGGGACCGCCCGGGAGCGCCCGGGACCGCCCGGGACCGCCCCGGACCGCCCGGGACCACCCGGGACCGCCCGGGACCGCCCGGGACCGCCCGGGACCGCCCGGGACCGCCCGGGACCGCCCGGGACCGCCCAGGACCGCCCAAGACCGCCCGGACCGCCCGGGACCGCCCGGGATCGCCCGGGATCGCCCGGGAGCGCCCGGGACCGCCCGGGACCGCCCCGACCGCCCGGGACCACCCGGGACCGCCCGGGACCGCCCGGGACCGCCCCGGGACTGCCCGGGACCGCCCGGGACCGCCCGGGACCGCCCCGGACCGCCCGGGACCGCCCGGGACCGCCCCGGACCGCCCGGGACCGCCCGGGACCGCCCGGGACCGCCCGGGACCGCCCGGGACCGCCCGAACCGCCCGAGACCGCCCGGGACCGGCCGGGACCGCCCGGGACCGCCTGGGACCGCACCAGACCACCCGGAACCGCCCGGGACCGCCCGGGACCGCACGGGACCGCCCAGGACCGCCCCGGACCGCCCGGCACCGCCCTGGACCGCCCGGGACCACCCGGGACTGCCGGGGACCGCCCGGGACCGCCCGGGACTGCCCGGGACCGCCCGGGACCGCCCGGGACCGCCCGGGACTGCCCGGACCGCCCGGGACCGCCCGGACCACCCCGGACCGCCCGGGACCGCCCGGGACCGCCCGGGACCGCCCGGGACCGCCCAGGACCGCCCGAACCGCCCGAGACCGCCCGGGACCGCCGGACCGCCCGGGACCGCCCGGGACCGCACCAGACGGCCCGGACCGCCTGGGACCGCCCGGGACCGCACGGGACCGCCCAGGACCGCCCGGACCGCCCGGGACCGCCCCGGACCGCCCGGGACCGCCCCGGACCGCCCGGGACCGCCCCGGACCGCCCGGACCGCCCCGGACCGCCCGGGACCGGCCCGGACCGCCCGGGACCGCCCTGGACCGCCCGGGACCGCACCGGACCGCCCGTGACCGCCCGACCGCCCCGGATTGCCTGGGACCGCCCGGGACCGCCCGACCGCCCGGGACCGCCCCGGACCGCCCGGGACCGCCCCGGACCGCCCGGGACCGCCTGGGAGCGCCCGGGACCGCCCGGGACCGCCGGGACCGCCCGGGACCGCCCCGGACCGCCCGGGACGGAACCGGACCGCCCGGGACCGCCCGGGACCGCCCAGGACCGCCCGGGACCGCCCGGGACCGCCCGGGACCGCCCGGGACCGCCCGGGACCGCCCTAGACCGCCGGGACCGCTCTGGACCGCCCGGACCGCCTGGGACCGCCCGGGACCGCCCGGGACCGCCCCGGACCGCCCCGGATTGCCCCGGAGCGCCCGGGACCGCCCCAGACCGCCCGGGACTGCCCCGGATCGCCCGGGACCGCCCCGGACCGGCCGGGACCGCCCGGGACCGCCCCGGACCGCCCCGGACCGCCCCGGATTGCTCCGGACCGCCCGGGACCGCCCCGGACCGCCCGGGACCGCCGCGGACCGCCCGGGACCACCCCGGACCGCCCGGGACCGCCCCGGACCGCCCGGGACCGCCCGGGGACCGCCGGGGACCGCCCGGGACCGCCTGGGACTGCCCCGGACCACCAGGACCGCCCGGGACCGCCCGGGACCGCCCGGGACCGCCCTGGACCGCCGGGACCGCCGGGACCGCCCGAGACCGCCCGGGACCACCCGGGACCGCCCGGGACCGCCCGGGACCGCCCGGGACCGCCCCGGACCGCCCGGGACCACACCCGGACCGCCCAGGACCACACCCGGACCGCCCGGACCGCCCTGACCGCCCGGGACCGCCCGGGACCGCCCGGGACGGCCCGGACCGCCCGGGACCGCCCTAACCGCCCGGGACCGCCCGGGACCGCCCGGGACGGCCCCGGACCGCCCGGGACCGCCCTAGAACGCCCGGGACCGCCCGGGACCGCCCGGACCGCCCGGGACCGCCCAGGACCGCCCCGGACCGCCCGGGACCGCCCTAGAACGCCCGGGACCACCCAGGATCGCCCGGGACCGCCCGGGACCGCCCGGGACTGCCCGGGACCGCCCGGGACCGCATGGGACCGCCCGGGACTGCCCCGGACCGCCAGGGACCGCCCGGGACCGCCCCGGACCGCCCGGGACCGCCCGGGACCGCCCGGGACTGCCCGGGACCGCCCGGGACCGCCCGAACCGCTCGAGACCGCCCGGGACCGCCCGGGACCGCCCGGGACCGCCCGGGACCGCACCAAACCGCCCGAGACCGCCCGGGACCGCCCGGGACCGCACGGGACCGCCCAGGACCGCCCTGGACCGCCCGGCACCGCCCCGGACCGCCCGGGACCGCCCCGGACCACCCGGGACCGCCCGGGACCGCCCGGGACCGCCCGGGACCGCCCCGGACCGCCCGGGACCGCCCGGGGACCGCCCCGGACCGCCCGGGACCGCCCGGGATCGCCCGGGACCGCCCAGGAGCGCCCAGGACCGCCCGGGACCGCCCCGGACCGCCCGGGACCACCCGGGACTGCCCGGGACCGCCCGGGACCGCCCGGGACTGCCCGGGACCACCCGGGACCGCCCGGGACCGCCCGGGACCGCCCCGGACCGCCCGGGACCGCCCGGGACCGCCCGGGACCGCCCGGGACCGCCCGGGACCGCCCGGGACCGCCCGAACCGCCCGAGACCGCCCGGGGACCGCCCGGGACCGCCCGGGACCGCACCAGGACCGCCCGGGACCGCCTGGGACCGCCCGGGACCGCACGGGACCGCCCAGGTCCGCCCTGGACCGCCCGGGACCGCCCCGGACCGCCCGTGACCGCCCCGGACCGCCCGGGACCGCCCAGGACCGCCCGGGACCGCCCCGGACCGCCCGGACCGGGCCCGGGACCGCCCGGGACCGCCCTGGACCGCCCGGGGACCGCATCGGACCGCCCGTGACCGCCCGGGACCGCCCCCGGACCGCCCGGGACCACCCGGGACCGCCCCCGGATCGCCCCGGAC
>NW_027423459.1:0-45000 GCF_048934315.1 Petromyzon marinus
GAGACCCATAGACTCACACAGAGACCCATAGACTCACACAGAGACCCATAGACTCACACACAGACCCATAGACTTACACTGAGACCCATAGACTCACACAGAGACCCATAGACTCACACAGAGACCCTAAACTCACACAGAGACCCATAGACTCACATAGAGACCCGTAAACTCACACAGAGACCCATAGACTCACATAGAGACACATAGACTCACACAGAGACCCATAGACTCACACAGAGACACATAGACTCATACAGAGAGCCATAGACTCACACAGAGACCCATAGACTCACACAGAAACCCATAGACTCACACAGAGACCCATCGACTCACACAGAGACCCATAGACTCACACAGAGACCCATAGACTCACACAGAGGTCCATAAACTCACACAGAGACCCATACACTAACACAAAGACCCATAGACTCACACAGAGACCCATAGACTCACACAGAGACCCATAGACTCACACAGAGACCCATAGACCTGCCCACTCAGCTGTGCATCAGTTTGTCCACTCAACCTCACCCTCACCCTGACCCTCACCCTGACCCTCACCCTGACCCTGACCCTCACCCTGACCCTCACGCTGACCCTTACCCTCACCCTGACTTTCACCCTGACCCTGACCCTCACCCTGACCCTGACCCTCACCCTCACCCTGACCCTCACCCTGACCCTGACCCACAGTGGCCACGTTGCTGTGGCAGAACGGCGAGCGTGCCATCCGCCACTTGTTCTCACGCCGCACCCACTTGGAGTTCGGGCCCCAGGCGCTGGCCACGGTGCTGCCCATCTACCTCACTCTGGCCTGCTGGACAGCAGGCAGCGCCATCGCCAGCGGACTCGTGGTGCCCACGCTGTACGCTGATTGGTTGTTCATGGTTGGTGGTTGTTGATGGTTGATGGCTGTTGGTAGCTGCCCATCTACCTCACTCTGGCCTGCTGGACAGCAGGCAGCGCCATCGCCAGCGGACTCGTGGTGCCCACGCTGTACGCTGATTGGTTGTTCATGGTTGGTGGTTGTTGTTGTTGATGGCTGTTGGTAGCTGCCCATCTACCTCACTCTGGCCTGCTGGACAGCAGGCAGCGCCATCGCCAGTGGACTCGTGGTGCCCACGCTGTACGCTGATTGGTTGTTCATGGTTGGTGGTTGTTGTTGATGGTTGTTGATGGTTGTTGATGGTTGTTGTTGATGGTTGTTGGTAGCTGCCCATCTACCTCACTCTGGCCTGCTGGACAGCAGGCAGCGCCATCGCCAGTGGACTCGTGGTGCCCACGCTGTACGCTGATTGGTTGTTCATGGTTGGTGGTTGTTGTTGATGGTTGATGGTGGTTCATGGTGGTTGATGGTTGTTGATGGTTGTTGGTAGCTGCCCATCTACCTCACTCTGGCCTGCTGGACAGCAGGCAGCGCCATCGCCAGCGGACTCGTGGTGCCCACGCTGTACGCTGATTGGTTGTTCATGGTTGGTGGTTGTTGTTGATGGTTGTTGGTAGCTGCCCATCTACCTCACTCTGGCCTGCTGGACAGCAGGCAGCGCCATCGCCAGTGGACTCGTCGTGCCCACGCTGTACGCTGATTGGTTGTTCATGGTTGGTGGTGGTTGATGGTTGTTGGTGGTTGTTGGTTGTTGATGGTTGGTGATGGTGGTTGATGGTTGTTGATGGTTGTTAATGGTTGTTGATGGTTGGTGATGGTGGTTCATGGTTGTTGATGATTGTTGATGGTTGGTGATGGTGGTTGATGGTTGTTGATGGTTGTTGATGGTGGTTGTTGATGGTGATTGATGGTTGTTGATGGTTGTTGATGGTGGTTGTTGATGGTTGTTGGTAGCTGCCCATCTACCTCACTCTGGCCTGCTGGACAGCAGGCAGCGCCATCGCCAGTGGACTCGTGGTGCCCACGCTGTACGCTGATTGGTTGTTCATGGTTGGTGGTTGTTGTTGATGGTTGTTCATGGTTGGTGGTGGTTGGTGATGGTGGTGGTTGATGGTGGTTCATGGTTGGTGGTTGTTGTTGATGGTTGTTGATGGTGGTTGTTGATGGTTGTTGATGGTTGGTGGTTGTTGATGGTTGTTGATGGTGATTGATGGTTGTTGATGGTTGTTGATGGTGGTTGTTGATGGTGATTGATGGTTGTTGATGGTTGTTGATGGTTGTTGATGGTTGTTGGTAGCTGCCCATCTACCTCACTCTGGCCTGCTGGACAGCAGGCAGCACCATCGCCAGAGGACTCGTGGTGCCCACGCTGTACGCTGATTGGTTGTTGGTTGGTGGTTGTTGTTGATGGTTGTTGATGGTTGTTGGTGGTGGTTGTTGATGGTTGTTGATGATTGTTCATGGTGGTTGTTGATGGTTGTTGATGGTTGTTGATGGTGGTTGGTGGTTGTTGATGGTTGTTGGTAGCTGCCCATCTACCTCACTCTGGCCTGCTGGACAGCAGGCAGCACCATCGCCAGAGGACTCGTGGTGCCCACGCTGTACGCTGATTGGTTGTTGGTTGGTGGTTGTTGTTGATGGTTGTTGATGGTTGTTGGTGGTGGTTGTTGATGGTTGTTGATGATTGTTCATGGTGGTTGTTGATGGTTGTTGATGGTGGTTCATGGTGGTTGGTGGTTGTTGATGGTTGTTGGTAGCTGCCCATCTACCTCACTCTGGCCTGCTGGACAGCAGGCAGCACCATCGCCAGTGGACTCGTGGTGCCCACGCTGTACGCTGATTGGTTGTTGGTGGTTGGTGGTTGTTGCTGATGGTTGTTGATGGTTGGTGGTGGTTGTTGATGGTTGTTGATGGTTGTTGATGGTGGTTGATGGTTGTTGATGGTGGTTGATGGTTGTTGATGGTGGTTGATGATGGTTGATGGTGGTTGATGATGGTTGATGGTGGTTGATGATTGTTCATGGTGGTTCATGGTTGGTGGTTGTTGATGGTTGGTGATGGTGGTGGTTGATGGTTGTTCATGCTTGGTGGTTGATGGTTGTTGATGGTTGTTGGTGGTGGTTGGTGGTTGTTGATGGTGGTTGTTCATGGTGGTTGATGGTTGTTGTTCATGGTGTTTGATGGTGGTTGCTGGTTGTTGATGGTTGTTGGTGGTTGTTGATGGTGGTTGATGGTGGTTGTTCATGGTGGTTGATGGTGGTTGTTCATGGTTGTTGATGGTGGTTGATGGTTGATGGTGGTTGATGGTTGATGGTGGTTGTTCATGGTTGTTGATGGTTGTTGATGGTGGTTGATGGTTGATGGTTGTTGATGGTTGTTGATGGTGGTTGATGGTTGATGGTGGTTGGTGGTGGTACCACTCCACCACTACCACTCTACCCCTACCACTCCACCCCTACGACTCCACCCCTACCACTCCACCACTACCACTCTACCCCTACCACTCTAACCCTACCCCTACCACTCCACCCCTACCACTTTCCCCCTACCACTCTAACACTACCCCTACCACTCCACCCCTACCACTCCACCCCTACCATCTATCCCTACCACTCCACCCCTACCACTCTACCCCTACCAATCTGCCCCTACCACTCCACCCCTACCAATCTACCCTTACCACTCCACCCCTACCACTCCACCCCTACCACTCCACCCCTACCACTCTACCCCTACCAATCTGCCCCTACCACTCCACCCCTACCAATCTACCCTCACCACTCCACCCCTACCACTCCACCCCTACCACTCCACCCCTACCATTCTACCCCTACCACTCTACCCCTACCACCCCACCCCTACCCCTATCACCCCACCCCTACGACTCCACCCCTACCACTCCACCCCTACTACCCCACCCCTACCCCTACCACCCCTACCACTCCACCCCTACCACCCCTACCACTCCACCCCTACCACCCCACCCCTACCCCTACCAGGTACGTGGGTGCGCTGTACGGCCGCCTGCTAGGGGTGCTTCTGGTGCAGGCCGCTGTGAGCCTCTCACTGCCCGTGGGCTACTGGGCCTGGCTGGACCCTGGCGCGTTCGCTCTGATCGGGGCAGCCTCCTTCTTCAGCGGAGTCTCACGCCTCACCATGTCGCTCACCGTCATCATGGTGAGTCACCCTCACCATGTCGCTCACCGTCATCATGGTGAGTCACCACTCACCATGTCGCTCACCGTCATCATGGTGAGTCACCACTCACCACTCACCATGTCGCTCACTGTCATCATGGTGAGCCTGACTCACCACTCACCATGTCGCTCACCGTCATCATGGTGAGTCACCACTCACCACTCACCACGTCGCTCACCGTCATCATGGTGAGCCTGACTCACCACTCACCATGTCGCTCACCGTCATCATGGTGAGCCACCCCTCACCACTCACCACGTCGCTCACTGTCATCATGGTGAGTCACCACTCACCATGTCGCTCACCGTCATCATGGTGAGCCACCACTCACCACTCACCATGTCGCTCACCGTCATCATGGTGAGTCACCCTCACCCTCACCATGTCGCTCACCGTCATCATGGTGAGCCACCACTCACCATGTCGCTCACCGTCATCATGGTGAGCCACCACTCACCACTCGCCATGTCGCTCACCGTCATCATGGTGAGCCACCACTCACCACTCACCATGTCGCTCACCGTCATCATGGTGAGCTGTGACTCACCACTCACCATGTCGCTCACCGTCATCATGGTGAATCACCACTCACCATGTCGCTCACCGTCATCATGGTGAGCGGTGACTCACCCTCACCATGTCGCTCACCGTCATCATGGTGAGCCACCCCTCACCCTCACCATGTCGCTCACCGTCATCATGGTGAGCCACCCCTCACCCTCACCATGTCGCTCACCGTCATCATGGTGAGTCACCCTCACCATGTCGCTCACCGTCATCATGGTGAGCCACCACTCACCACTCACCACGTCGCTCACTGTCATCATGGTGAATCACCACTCACCATGTCGCTCACCGTCATCATGGTGAGCCACCACTCACCACGTGGCTCACCGTCATCATGGTGAGCCACCCCTCACCCTCACCATGTCGCTCACCGTCATCATGGTGAGCCACCACTCACCCTCACCATGTCGCTCACCGTCATCATGGTGAGTCACCCTCACCCTCACCATGTCGCTCACCGTCATCATGGTGAGCCACCACTCACCACTCACCATGTCGCTCACCGTCATCATGGTGAGCTGTGACTCACCACTCACCATGTCGCTCACCGTCATCATGGTGAGCCACCACTCACCACTCACCATGTCGCTCACCGTCATCATGGTGAGTCACCCTCACCCTCACCATGTCGCTCACCATCATCATGGTGAGCCACACCTCACCCTCACCATGTCGCTCACCGTCATCATGGTGAGTCACCACTCACCACTCACCATGTCGCTCACTGTCATCATGGTGAGCCACCACTCACCACTCACCATGTCGCTCACCGTCATCATGGTGAGCCTCACTCACCATGTCGCTCACTGTCATCATGGTGAGCCACCACTCACCATGTCGCTCACCGTCATCATGGTGAGTCACCCCTCACCATGTCGCTCACTGTCATCATGGTGAGCTGTGACTCACCACTCACCATGTCGCTCACCATCATCATGGTGAGCCACCACTCACCATGTCGCTCACCGTCATCATGGTGAGCCACACCTCACCACTCACCATGTCGCTCACCGTCATCATGGTGAGCCACCCCTCACCCTCACCATGTCGCTCACCGTCATCATGGTGAGCCACCCTCACCCTCACCATGTCGCTCACCATCATCATGGTGAGCCTCACTCACCATGTAGCTCACTGTCATCATGGTGAGTCACCCTCACCCTCACCATGTCGCTCACCGTCATCATGGTGAGCCACCACTCACCACTCACCACGTCGCTCACTGTCATCATGGTGAGCTGTGACTCACCACTCACCATGTCGCTCACCGTCATCATGGTGAGTCACCCTCACCCTCACCATGTCGCTCACCGTCATCATGGTGAGCCACCACTCACCACTCACCATGTCGCTCACCATCATCATGGTGAGCCACCACTCACCACTCACCACGTCGCTCACTGTCATCATGGTGAGCCACCACTCACCATGTCGCTCACCATCATCATGGTGAGCCTGACTCACCACTCACCATGTCGCTCACCGTCATCATGGTGAGTCACCACTCACCACTCACCATGTCGCTCACCATCATCATGGTGAGCCTGACTCACCACTCACCATGTCGCTCACCGTCATCATGGTGAGCTGTGACTCACCACTCACCATGTCGCTCACCATCATCATGGTGAGTCACCCTCACCATGTCGCTCACTGTCATCATGGTGAGCCACCACTCACCATGTCGCTCACCGTCATCATGGTGAGCTGTGACTCACCACTCACCATGTCGCTCACCGTCATCATGGTGAGTCACCACTCACCACTTACCATGTCGCTCACCGTCATCATGGTGAGCCACCACTCACCACTCACCACGTCGCTCACTGTCATCATGGTGAGCCACCACTCACCCTCACCATGTCGCTCACCATCATCATGGTGAGCCACCACTCACCCTCACCACGTCGCTCACCATCATCATGGTGAGCCACCACTCACCATGTCGCTCACCATCATCATGGTGAGCCACACCTCACCACTCACCATGTCGCTCACCGTCATCATGGTGAGCCACCACTCACCACTCACCACGTCGCTCACTGTCATCATGGTGAATCACCACTCACCATGTCGCTCACCGTCATCATGGTGAGCCACCACTCACCACGTCGCTCACCATCATCATGGTGAGCCTGACTCACCACTCACCATGTCGCTCACCGTCATCATGGTGAGCCACCACTCACCACGTCGCTCACCATCATCATGGTGAGCCTGACTCACCACTCACCATGTCGCTCACCGTCATCATGGTGAGCTGTGACTCACACTCACCATGTCGCTCACCGTCATCATGGTGAGCCACCACTCACCATGTCGCTCACCGTCATCATGGTGAGCCACCACTCACCACTCACCACGTCGCTCACCGTCATCATGGTGAGCCACCACTCACCATGTCGCTCACCATCATCATGGTGAGCCTGACTCACCACTCACCATGTCGCTCACCGTCATCATGGTGAGCCTCACTCACCATGTCGCTCACCGTCATCATGGTGAGCCACCACTCACCATGTCGCTCACTGTCATCATGGTGAGCTGTGACTCACCCTCACCACGTCGCTCACCATCATCATGGTGAGCCACCACTCACCCTCACCACGTCGCTCACTGTCATCATGGTGAGCAGTGACTCACCACTCACCATGTCGCTCACCGTCATCATGGTGAACAGTGACTCACCACGTGTCACTCAACACGTGTCGCTCACCACGTCTAGCCAGCCAGGCAGATATGAATCCAGCCGGGCAGGCAGGCAGGCAGGAATCCAGCCAGAGAATCTAGCTAGCCAGGCAGGAATCTAGCATCTAGCTATTCAGCTAGCCAGGCAGACAGGAATCCAGCCAGCCAGCCAGGAGCCCAGCCAGCCAGCCAGGCAGTCAGGAATCCAGCCATAATAATAGGGTTTTTCCCCTTTTTTTTCTGGCAACAAAACTGAAACCTTTTTTACAAGGATTCATGTCTGCATTAACCACAATACCTGCAGTCAAAATGCAAACAAAAAACACACTATGATAATATATGTGGCATTGTCCTTGAAACTGATTGGTCCACACCAAGGGACGGCTTTCTTTTGAGCCTCGACCCAATTGGTGCTCGACCAGATGACGGCATCTGGTCGAGCATTTTGACTGCAGGTATTGTGGTTGATGCAGTAACATGAATCCTCGTAAAACGGTTTCAGTTTTGTTGCCAGAAAAAAAAGGGGGGAAACCCTATTATTACATTTTGGCACTGGCAAAGGAGGTCTAATGAGGGAGCCCAGCAAGCCAGCCAGGAGCCCAGCCAGCCAGACAGACAGCCACCCAGCCAGCCAGACAGCCACCCAGCCAGCCAGGCAGACAGCCACCCAGCCAGCCAGCCAGACAGCCACCCAGCCAGCCAGACAGGAACCCACCCAGTCAGCCAGGCAGACAGGAACCCACCCAGCCAGCCAGGCAGACAGCCACCCAACCAGCCAGCCAGGCAGACAGGAATCCAGCCAGCCAATCAGGCAGGAATCTATCATCTAGCTATCTAGCCAGCCAGCCAGACAAGAACACAGGAGCCCAGCCAGCCAGCCAGACAGCCAATCAGGCAGGAATCTATCATCTAGCCAGCCAGGCAGACAGGAATCTATCATCTAGCTAGCCTGCCAGGCAGACAGGAATCCAGCCAGCCAGCCAGACAGCCAATCAGGCAGGAATCTATCATCTAGCTAGCCTGCCAGGCAGACAGGAATCCAGCCAGCCAGCCAGACAGACAGCCAATCAGGCAGGAATCTATCATCTAGCTAGCCTGCCAGGCAGACAGGAATCCAGCCAGCCAGACAGCCACCCAGCCAGACAGCCATCCAGCCAGCCAGCCAATCAGGCTGGAATCTATCATCTAGCTAGCCTGCCAGGCAGACAGGAATCCAGCCAGCCAGACAGCCACCCAGCCAGACAGCCATCCAGCCAGCCAGACAGCCAATCAGGCTGGAATCTATCATCTAGCCAGCCAGACAGCCAATCAGGCTGGAATCTATCATCTAGCTATCTAGCCAGACAGACAGGAACACTGGCAGGCAGGCAGGCAGACAGGAATCCAGGCAAGCAACATCAACTTTAGTTTTATTAATCTCGCGTGTGTGACAAGGTGGAGATCACGAACGACGTGCAGTTCCTGCTGCCCATCATGCTGGCCGTGATGGTGTCGAAGGCGGTGGGAGACCGCTTCACACGGCCCCTCTACCACGCACTGCTGGACCAGAAGCAGACGCCCTACCTCGACTCAGAGCCACGGGTCATCTTCAACAAGAGAGAGTGAGTGGTTGGGTGGGTGGCTGGGTTGGTGGGTGGGTTGGTGGGTGGGTGGGTGGGTGAGTGGCTGGATTGGTGACTGGGATGGTGGGTGGGTTAGTGGGTGGGTGAGTGGGTGAGTGAGTGAGTGGCTGGGTGGGTGGCTGGGGTGGTGGGTGAGTGGGTGAGTGAGTGGCTGGGTGGGTGGCTGGATGAGTTGGTGGGTGAGTGAGTGGCTGGGTGGGTGGGTGACTGGGTGAGTTGGTGGGTGAGTGGCTGGGTGGGTGAGTGAGTGGCTGGGTGGGTGAGTTGGTGGGTGAGTGAGTGGCTGGGTGGGTGGGTGGCTGGGTTGGTGGGTGGGTGGGTGAGTGGGTGAGTGAGTGGCTGGGTGGGTGGCTGGGTTGGTGGTTGGGTGGGTGAGTGGCTGGGTGGGTGGCTGGGTGAGTTGGTGGGTGAGTGAGTGGCTGGGTGGGTGGGTGGCTGGGTGGGTGGGTTGGTGAGTGGCTGGGTGGGTGGGTGGGTTGGTTGGTGAGTGGGTGAGTGAGTGGCTGGGTGGGTGGGTTGCTTGGTGAGTGAGTGGCTGGGTGGGTGGCTGGGTTGGTGGGTGGGTGGGTGGGTGGCTGGATGGCTGGGTTGGTGGGTGGGTGGGTGAGTGGTTGGGTGGGTTGGTGAGTGGGTGGGTGAGTGGGTGGGTGGGTTGGTGAGTGGGTGAGTGAGTGGCTGGGTGAGTGGGTGGGTTGGTTGGTGAGTGGGTGAGTGAGTGGCTGGGTGGGTGGGTGGGTTGGTGAGTGAGTGGCTGGGTGGGTGGGTGGCTGGGTGGGTGGGTTGGTGAGTGAGTTGGTGGGTGGGTGGGTTGGTGTGTGGGTGGGTGGGTGAGTGGCTGGGTGGGCGGGTTGGTGGGTGTGTGAGTGTCTGGGTGGGTGGGTTGGTGGGTGGTGGGTGAGTGGGTGGGTGGGTGAGTGGCTGGGTGGGTGGGTGGGTTGGTGGGTGGTGGGTGGGTGAGTGGGTGAGTGAGTGGGTTGGTGAGTGAGTTGATGGGTGGTGGGTTGGTGGGTGGTGGGTTGGTGTGTGGGTGGGTGAGTGGGTGGGTGAGTGGCTGGGTGAGTGGGTGAGTGAGTCGCTGGGTGGGTGGGTTGGTGGGTGGGGTGGGTGGGGTGGATGGGTTGGTGGGTGGGTTGGTGGGTGGGTTGGTGAGTGGGTGGGTTGGTAAGTGGGTGGGTTGGTGGGTGGGTGAGTAGGTGAGTGGGTGGGTGTGTGGGTGGGTTGCTGGGTGGGTTGCTGGTGGGTGGGTTGGTGAGTAGTGGGTTGGTGTGGGTGGGTGTGTGGGTGTGTGGGTGTGTGGGTGGGTGAGGTGGGTGGGTGAGGTGAGTGGGTGGGTTGGTGGGTTAGTTGGTGAGTGAGTGGCTGGGTGGGTTGGTGGGTGGGTTGGTGAGTGGTGGGTGGGTGGGTTGGTGGATGTGTGTGTGGGTGGGTGAGTGGGTATGTGTGTGCACCAGTGTGTGTGGCAGTGTGTGTGTGTACCAGTGTGTGTGTACCAGTGTGTGTGTGTGTGTACCAGTGTGTGTGTGTCAGTGTGTGCCAGTGTGTGTGTGTGTACCAGTGTGTGTCAGTGTGTGTCAGTGTGTGTGTGTGTCAGTGTGTGTGTGTGTGTGTGCCAGTGTGTGTCAGTGTGTTTGTGTGCCAGTGTGTGTGTGTGTGCCAGTGTGTGTGTGTGTGCCAGTGTGTGTGTGTGTGTACCAGTGTGTGTCAGTGTGTGTCAGTGTGTGTGTGTGCCAGTGTGTGTGTCTGTCAGTGTGTGTGTGTGTATGTGTGTGTGTGTGCCAGTGTGTGTCAGTGTGTGTGTGTCAGTGTGTGTGTGCCAGTGTGTGTGTGTGTGTCAGTGTGTGTGTGTGTCTGAGTGTGTGTGTGTCAGTGTGTGTCAGTGTGTGTGTGTGCCAGTGTGTGTGTGTGTGTCAGTGTGTGTGTGTATGTATGTGTCAGTGTGTATGTGTGTGTGCCAGTGTGTGTGTGTGTGTGTACCAGTGTGTGTCAGTGTGTGTCAGTGTGTGTGTGTGCCAGTGTGTGTGTGTGTGTGTCAGTGTGTGTGTATGTGTGTGTGTGTGCCAGTGTGTGTCAGTGTGTGTGTGCCAGTGTGTGTGTGTGTGTGTCAGTGTGTGCTGTATGTGTGTGTCAGTGTGTGTGTGTGTCAGTGTGTGTGTGTGTCAGTGTCCGGCAAAACAACCCCCTACCTCCTCGCGGTGCCGGACGGGCAACTCTGTCGTGGACAGCGCTGTGGGGGGAGATCCAATTTTGATTGGCTCCTCCCCTCATGGCATATGTGTCCACCACAGGGGCTAAACGGGGGCTCTGGACGGGTGCGAGGGGCTGGTAACCCCTCCACCTTCAATTAATTACCACGAAACCACGAATTAAACTGAAATATGTAACAACTAAGCTTGTGCCGGAGGCCCCGGGGGGCCAGGCGTCTATGACGTCTCCTGGCCAAACCCCAATTGGCGGAGCCAGGAGATTGAATACCTACCCTCGGGGCTACTCCAGAAACAACGAAAAGCCACTACGGGTGGCCACGTGGAATGTTCGAACGCTCACTGCAGAGGAGAGGCTGCCACTCCTCTGTCGGGAGCTGGACCGGTACCGCCTGGATCTATGCGGCATTCAGGAGGTCCGGTGGACCGGCTCTGGCTCCTGCCACCATGAGGGGTGGACAGTCCTTTACTCGGGGCAGCAGACTGCCAAACAACAGGGTGTGGGTCTTCTTTTGAACAAAAGAATGAAGGGGGCGTGGGAGCGTGGCGGTGAGGTGTGGGAAGCTGTAAGCCCCAGGCTACTTTGGGCTCGCCTTCCCATCAACCGGAGGCGAGGAATGGTGGTCGTGGTTACTTATGCCCCCACCGAAGATGAACATCCGTGGAGGGATGCAGGCAAAGCCGATGAGTCAGATGCCTTCTATGACCTCCTGTCACAGGTGCTGGCTAAAGTGGCCCCTCGGGATAGAGTCATCATGTTGGGTGACTTCAATGCCCGAGTTGGTCATGATACTGGCACCTGGTCTGGAGTGATTGGAGGGCATGGGCCAGATCAGCTCAATAACAACGGTAGGAGGCTGCTAGATTGTTGTGCAGCCCATGGGCTTGTAATTACCAACACGCTGTTCCGGCATCGGCGCATCCACACAACATCATGGATGCATGCCGGGTCCAAGCAAGAACATCTGCTAGACTACATAGTGACGGACCAGCGAATGCGAGCCCATGTCCTTGACACCAGGACCTACCGTGGAGCTGATCTGCCCTCTGACCATCGACTAGTCATCTGTAAGATGCGCCTGCCATTCTTCCACTCCGGTGGTGGGTGTACACCCAGGACCCCATTCCAACCTAAAGTGGCCTGGTCTCAGTTATCTGATGAAAGTTGCAAGCGAGAATTTCATCATCGCTTGCGGCTGGGATTGGCATCGTCCCCGACTCCTCCGGATGTCGAGGGTAAATGGGCGAGGTTTAGGACTGTGACTCATGCAGCTGCAATGGCTGCTTTGGGTACGCGGTCCAGACCTCCCCAGACACCCTGGATGACAGAGGAGTTGTTCAGGATGGTTGAGAAAAAGCGACAGGCCCACTGTCATCGGCTACAGAATCCCACGTCAGAGAATGAGGAGGCTTACCGCAGCCTTCGCTCGGAGGTTCGGAGAGCCGTGAGGCGCTGCAAGGATGGGTGGTGGTCGCGGGTTGCTGAGGAGATGGAGTCTGCCTCAGTGGCCCGTGATCACAAATCTCTATTTAACTCCATCAAAAAAGTAACCTGCAGCGCCACACCTATTACCATCATTAGGGGAAAAAACGGTGATCCAATTTCCGACCCCCAGGAACAGGTTCGCAGATTTGCTGAGCATTTCTGTGAGGTCCTGGGGGAGGGAAAATCCCTCAGCCAGGAAAACACCGTGGCACAAAGTGAGGATGACCCTGCTGAGGCTGCGGTGCCTCAAATATTGGATGAAGTCACCCCCTGTGAGTGGCTGGCTGAGGTGCCATCTGCTGAGGAAGTATTGAAGGCGATCCGGAGTCTGAGACCAGGAAAGGCAGCGGGCAGAGATGATCTCCCAAGCGAAATGCTGAGGGAGGGTGGCGTTTGTGCACAGACTGCCCTATATGACATCATAACAACAGTCTGGACCACTGGACGGGTTCCGCAGGATTGGAAGGATGCCCTGGTGGTCCCCCTTTTTAAGAAGGGGGACCGCACAGACTGTAACAACTACAGGGGCATCTCACTCCTCAGTGTGCCGGGAAAGGTCCTGGCAAGGATTATTCAGCATCGCCTTGCCAGGCACGCTGAGGAGAGGCTTGCGGAGCCCCAATGCGGTTTCAGGAAAGGGCGGTCCTGCACAGATGCCATATTTTCTGTCCGTCTGCTACAGCAGAGGTGTAGGGAATTCCAACAAGACCTACATCTCTGCTTTATTGACCTGGTCAAGGCCTATGATACCATCAGTAGGCCTGGGCTCTGGGTCGTTCTTCGTGCTTTTGGAGTACCTGACCCTCTGCTCACGATCATTAAGGACCTTCATGATGGTGAGCGGGCCCGGGTAAAACTACGTGGCCGGGAGTCAGAGCCATTCCCTGTACACCTTGGGGTGCGACAGGGATGTCCTCTGGCTCCCACATTATTTAACATCTATTTTGACCACGTAGTTCGTGAAGCCTTCATTAGCTGTACCGGGGGAATCTCCATATGGTACAGATATAATGGGAGGCTAATCGATGCCCGGGTGCGGTCAAGGGATGGCTCCCTATTGCTCAACCACGTTATGTATGCTGATGACTTGGTAATAGCTGCTCAGTCAGAGGAGGAGTTGGAGACGCTGCTGCTGAGACTGGAGCGTGCCACTAAGAGGTGGGGCCTTACCATCAGCCCCACCAAAACTAAGCACCTGCCTGGGTATTTTGTACCATCGGACACTCCACCCCCACAACTCCCAATCGGTGATGGGGCAGTTGTGGAGAGAGTGGAGAGTTTCCCATACCTGGGCAGTGTGCTTATGACTGGCTCCAGTTTAACAGCAGAGGTCTCACTCCGAATCAGTCGAGCGGCAATATCTTTTCATCGGTTGCGTAACGCTGTGTGGAAGCTACCTGGTCTGTCGCTCCGCACTAAGCTTCAGGTCTTCTCGGCCACGGTCATTCCCTCCCTTCTCTACGCTTGCGAAACGTGGACCCCCCTAATGGAACATCTTCGCCGGTTAGAAACATTTAGGCTGGCCTGCCTACGATCCATCCTGGGTTTAACCAGACTGGATTGTGTGAGGAGCTCACAAATCCTTGAAAGATCTGGGCAGGGTCCCATCAGTGAGCTCCTCCGGGAGGCAAGGCTGCGATGGCTGGGTCATGTAGCCCGCATGCCCAGCCACCGCATGCCGAAACAGCTTTTGTTTGGCCGGATTGAGGGGGCTAAGCGGGCGCGGCACGGGCTAGAGAAGAGATGGAGTGATGTGGTACAGGAGGACGTGGAGCTGAGTGGACTTGCCGATGACTGGTACCAGCGGTGTCAAGATCGGCCTCTGTGGAGGAGGCTCGTGAAGGATGCTACTGGGCAGTTGGAGGCAGTCGCCCTCCAACAACAACGGAGGGCGGAGGAGCGACGCTCACAACAGCGAGCGGAGCGCCGGGTGGCTAAAGCACAGCAGGTTGGCACAGTAGGGGGCACAGGTGGTGCATCAGCCAGTCATCTCAGTCAGTCGACCCGTGGCACCTGGGTCTGCCCCGTGACCACCTGCCAGCGGGCGTTCGACACTTCACGTGGCCTCAGGGTGCACATAGCCTGGCACAAGCGTCGTGGTGACGTCACCGCCACTTAGTGGCGAATGGCGGTTGTTGTTGTGTCAGTGTGTGTGTCAGTGTGTGTCAGTGTGTGTGTGTGCCAGTGTGTGTGTGTGCCAGTGTGTGTGTCAGTGTATGTGTCAGTGTATGTGTGTGTGTGTCAGTGTGTGTGTGTCAGTGTGTGTGTACCAGTGTGTGTGTGTGTGTCAGTGTATGTGCCAGTGTATGTGTATGTGTGTCAGTGTATGTGTGTCAGTGTGTGTGTGTCAGTGTGTGTGTCAGTGTGTTTGTCAGTGTGTGTACCAGTGTGTGTGTCAGTGTGTGTGTACCAGTGTGTGTGTGTGCCAGTGTGTGTCAGTGTATGTGTGTGTGTGTCAGTGTGTGTGTCAGTGTGTGTGTCAGTGTGTGTGTGTCAGTGTGTGTGTCAGTGTGTGTGTGTCAGTGTGTGTGTGTACCAGTGTGTGTGTGTCAGTGTGTGTGTGTGTGTCAGTGTGTGTGTGTGTCAGTGTGTGTGTGTGTCAGTGTGTGTGTGTGTGTGTGTCAGTGTGTGTGTGTGTGTGTCAGTGCGTGTGTGTGTGTCAGTGCGTGTGTGTGTGTCAGTGTGTGTGTGTACACCAGTGTGTGTGTGTGTCAGTGTGTGTGTGTCAGTGTGTGTGTGTGTGTCAGTGTGTGTGTGTCAGTGTGTGTGTGTCAGTGTGTGTGTGTGTCAGTGTGTGTGTGTGTCAGTGTGTGCGTACCAACGCGTGTCCCCCACCGACCCCGCCAGGGTGAACCTGGAGCTGCTGACCGCTGGCGCGGCGATGTCCCGTGGCGTGCGGATCCTCGCGGTGCGGGAGAGCGTCGCCAACATCGCTCGGCTCCTACTGGACGCGCCGCACGGAGCCTACCCCGTGGTCAGGGCACCCCCTCGTGACGAGGAGGAGGAGGAGGGGGAGGAGGAGGACGGGGAGGAGGTGGATGGGAAGGAGGAGGCGCGGGGAGGGAGGGGGTGCCGAGGCAAGGAGGTGTTCTTCGGTACCATCACGCGGTGAGATGTGGGGTGGGTGGGTGGATGAGTGAGTGGGTGGGTGAGTGGGTGGGTGAGTGGGTGAGTGGGTGGGTGGGTGAGTGAGTGGGTGAGTGGGTGGGTGGGTGAGTGAGTGGGTGGGTGAGTGGGTGAGTGGGTCAGTGAGTGGGTGAGTGAGTGGGTGAGTGAGTGGGTGAGTGGGTGAGTGTGTGAGTGAGTGAGTGGGTGAGTGAGTGGGTGGGTGAGTGAGTGAGTGGGTGAGTGGGTGGGTGGGTGAGTGAGTGAGTGGGTGAGTGAGTGGGTGAGTGAGTGAGTGGGTGGGTGAGTGGGTGAGTGAGTGAGTGAGTGGGTGAGTGGGTGGGTGGGTGAGTGGGTGAGTGGGTGAGTGAGTGGGTGAGTGGGTGGGTGAGTTAGTGGGTGGGTGGGTGAGTGAGTGAGTGAGTGGGTGAGTGGGTGGGTGAGTGAGTGGGTGAGTGAGTGGGTGGGTGGGTGAGTGGGTGGGTGAGTGAGTGGGTGAGTGAGTGAGTGGGTGAGTGGGTGAGTGAGTGAGTGGGTAAGTGGGTGGGTGAGTGAGTGGGTGAGTGAGTGAGTGGGTGAGTGAGTGGGTGAGTGAGTGGGTGAGTGGGTGGGTGAGTGAGTGAGTGAGTGGGCGAGCGAGTGGGTGGGTGAGCGAGTGGGTGAGCGGGCGGGTGGGTGAGTGAGTGGGTGAGTGTTGTGTCTGTGGGTGGCACGTGTTCAGGCTGGAGCTCATCATGATCAGAGGGTGGGTAAGCGAGTGGGTCGGTGAGCGGGCGGGTGGGTGAGCGAGTGGGTGACGTGTTGTGTCTGTGGGTAGCACGTGTTGTGTCTGTGGGTGGCACTTGTTGTGTCTGTGGGTGGCACGTGTTCAGGCTGGAGCTCATCGTGATCAGTGGGTGAGCGGGCGGGTGGGTGAGCGAGTGGGTGAGTGTTGTGTCTGTGGGTGGCACGTGTTGTGTCTGTGGGTGGCACGTGTTTTGTCTGTGGGTGGCACGTGTTGTGTCTGTGGGTGGCACGTGTTCAGGCTGGAGCTCATCATGATCAGTGGGCGGGTAAGCGAGTGGATAGGTGGGCGAGTGGGTGACGTGTTGTGTCTGTGGGTGGCACGTGTTGTGTCTGTGGGTGGCACGTGTTGTGTCTGTGGGTGGCACGTGTTCAGGCTGGAGCTCATCATGATCAGTGGGTGAGCGAGTGGGTTGGTGAGTGAGTGGGTGACGTGTTGTGTCTGTGGGTGGTACGTGTTGTGTCTGTGGGTGGCACGTGTTGTGTCTGTGGGTGGCACGTGTTGGTCTGTGGGTGGCACGTGTTCAGGCTGGAGCTCATCATGATCAGTGGATGAGCGAGTGGGTGACATGTTGTGTCTGTGGGTGGCACGTGTTGTGTCTGTGGGTGGCACGTGTTGTGTCTGTGGGTGGCACGTGTTCAGGCTGGAGCTCATCATGATCAGTGGGCGGGTAAGCGAGTGGGTTGGTGAGTGAGTGGGTGACGTGTTGTGTCTGTGGGTGGCACGTGTTGTGTCTGTGGGTGGCACGTGTTCAGGCTGGAGCTCATCATGATCAGTGGGTGAGCGAGTGGGTTGGTGAGTGAGTGGGTGACGTGTTGTGTCTGTGGGTGGTACGTGTTGTGTCTGTGGGTGGCACGTGTTGTGTCTGTGGGTGGCACGTGTTGGTCTGTGGGTGGCACGTGTTCAGGCTGGAGCTCATCATGATCAGTGGATGAGCGAGTGGGTGACATGTTGTGTCTGTGGGTGGCACGTGTTGTGTCTGTGGGTGGCACGTGTTGTGTCTGTGGGTGGCACGTGTTCGGGCTGGAGCTCATCATGATCAGTGGGCGGGTAAGCGAGTGGGTTGGTGAGTGAGTGGGTGACGTGTTGTGTCTGTGGGTGGCACGTGTTGTGTCTGTGGGTGGCACGTGTTCAGGCTGGAGCTCATCATGATAGTGGGTGAGCGAGTGGGTTGGTGAGTGAGTGGGTGACGTGTTGTGTCTGTGGGTGGTACGTGTTGTGTCTGTGGGTGGCACGTGTTGTGTCTGTGGGTGGCACGTGTTGGTCTGTGGGTGGCACGTGTTCAGGTTGGAGCTCATCATGATCAGTGGATGAGCGAGTGGGTGACATGTTGTGTCTGTGGGTGGCACGTGTTGTGTCTGTGGGTGGCACGTGTTGTGTCTGTGGGTGGCACGTGTTCAGGCTGGAGCTCATCATGATCAGTGGGCGGGTAAGCGAGTGGGTTGGTGAGTGAGTGGGTGACGTGTTGTGTCTGTGGGTGGCACGTGTTGTGTCTGTGGGTGGCACGTGTTGTGTCTGTGGGTGGCGCGTGTTCAGGCTGGAGCTCATCATGATCAGTGGGCGAGCGAGTGGGTGACGTGTTGTGTCTGTGGGTGGCACGTGTTGTGTCTGTGGGTGGCACGTGTTCAGGCTGGAGCTCATCATGATCATATCCCAGGAGGTCCTCCTGGAACCGGAGGAACCGCGCGACCAGGAACCCAGAGTGGTGCTCGACTACCAGATGGTGCGGGGGAGGGGCGAGGGGGGAGGGGAGGGGGCAGGGGGAGGGGGATGGGGGGAGGGGATAGAGGGGAGGGGATAGAGGGGAGGGGGGAGGGTAAATGGAAGGCAGGGAGGGAGGCGGATGGGGAAGAGTGGAGAGAGAGAGACAAGGGGAGAGTGTCCGAGTGTCTGTGTGTCCGAGTGTCCGTGTGTCCGTGTGTCCGCGTGTCCGAGTGTCCGAGTGTCCGCGTGTCCGAGTGTCCGAGTGTCCGTGTGTCTTTGTGTCCGCGTGTCCGAGTGTCCGTGTGTCCGAGTGTCCGCGTGTCCGAGTGTCCGCGTGTCCGAGTGTCCGTGTGTCCGCGTGTCCGCGTGTCCGAGTGTCCGTGTGTCCGAGTGTCCGAGTGTCCGTGTGTCCGAGTGTCCGAGTGTCCGCGTGTTCGAGTGTCCGTGTGTCCGAGTGTCCGTGTGTCCGTGTGTCCGAGTGTCCGAGTGTCCGTGTGTCCGAGTGTCCGAGTGTCCGCGTGTTCGAGTGTCCGTGTGTCCGAGTGTCCGAGTGTCCGCGTGTCCGAGTGTCCGAGTGTCCGCGTGTCCGAGTGTCCGAGTGTCCGTGTGTCCGCGTGTCCGCGTGTCCGAGTGTCCGAGTGTCCGCGTGTCCGCGTGTCCGCGTGTCCGCGTGTCCGCGTGTCCGAGTGTCCGAGTGTCCGCGTGTCCGAGTGTCCGAGTGTCCGCGTGTCCACGTGTCCGAGTGTCCGAGTGTCCGAGTGTCCGCGTGTCCGAGTGTCCGCGTGTCCGAGTGTCCGAGTGTCCGAGCGTCCGAGCGTCCGCGTGTCCGCGTGTCCGAGTGTCCGAGTGTCCGAGTGTCCGTGTGTCCGAGTGTCCGAGTGTCCGAGTGTCCGAGTGTCTTTGTGTCCGCGTGTCCGAGTGTCCGCGTGTCCGAGTGTCCGAGTGTCCGTGTGTCCGCGTGTCCGCGTGTCCGCGTGTCCGAGTGTCCGCGTGTCCACGTGTCCGAGTGTCCGAGCGTCCGAGCGTCCGCGCGTCCGCGCGTCCGCGTGTCCGAGTGTCCGAGTGTCCGTGTGTCCGAGTGTCCGAGTGTCCGAGTGTCTTTGTGTCCGCGTGTCCGAGTGTCCGCGTGTCCGAGTGTCCGAGTGTCCGTGTGTCCGCGTGTCCGCGTGTCCGCGTGTCCGCGTGTCCACGTGTCCGAGTGTCCGCGTGTCCGCGTGTCCGCGTGTCCGAGTGTCCGAGTGTCCGCGTGTCCGAGTGTCCGAGTGTCCGCGTGTCCACGTGTCCGAGTGTCCGAGTGTCCGAGTGTCCGCGTGTCCGAGTGTCCGAGCGTCCGAGCGTCCGAGCGTCCGTGTGTCCGAGTATCCGAGTGTCTTTGTGTCCGCGTGTCCGAGTATCCGAGTGTCCGTGTGTCCGAGTGTCCGCGTGTCCGCGTGTCCACGTGTCCGAGTGTCCGTGTGTCCGCGTGTCCGCGTGTCCGAGTGTCCGAATGTCCGAGTGTCCGCGTGTCCGAGTGTCCGAGTGTCCGCGTGTCCGAGTGTCCGAGTGTCCGCGTGTCCGCGTGTCCGAGTGTCCGAGTGTCCGTGTGTCCGCGTGTCCGAGTGTCCGAGTGTCCGTGTGTCCGAGTGTCCGCGTGTCCGAGTGTCCGTGTGTCCACGTGTCCGAGTGTCCGCGTGTCCGAGTGTCCACGTGTCCGAGTGTCCGCGTGTCCGAGTGTCCGCGTGTCCGCGTGTCCGAGTGTCCGAGTGTCCGTGTGTCCGCGTGTCCGCGTGTCCGAGTGTCCGAGTGTCCGCGTGTCTTTGTGTCCGCGTGTCCGCGTGTCCGAGTGTCCGAGTGTCCGAGTGTCCGCGTGTCTTTGTGTCCGCGTGTCCGCGTGTCCGTGTGTCCGAGTGTCCGAGTGTCCGCGTGTCCGTGTGTCCGAGTGTCCGCGTGTCCGTGTGTCTGCAGATCAATGGGGACAAGATCACGAATCCGGCGGCCGTCCACGCGATGCTGCTGAGGTACACGACTCAGGCACGGTACTCACGAAGCTTCGTCAACCTGGTGAGTGGCTCACTCACTCGCTCATTCACTCACTCATTCATTCACTCACTCATTCACTCACTCACTCATTCACTCATTCACTCACTCACTCACTCATTCACTCACTCACTCACTCATTCACTCACTCACTCATTCACTCACTCACTCATTCACTCACTCATTCACTCACTCACTCATTCACTCACTCACTCATTCACTCACCCACCCGCTCATTCACTCACTCACTCATTCACTCACTCACTCATTCACTCACTCACTCACTCATTCACTCACTCACTCATTCACTCACCCACCCGCTCACTCACTCACTCATTCATTCACTCACTCATTCACTCACTCATTCACTCACTCACTCACTCATTCACTCACTCACTCACTCATTCACTCACCCTCTCACTCACCCACTCACTCATTCACTCACTCACTCATTCATTCACTCACCCACCCACTCATTCACTCACTCATTCACTCACTCACTCACTCACCCACTCACTCATTCACTCACTCACTCATTCACCCACTCACTCATTCACTCACTCACTCACCCACTCACTCACCCGCTCACTCACTCATTCACTCACTCACTCATTCACTCACTCACTCATTCACTCATTCACTCACTCACTCATTCACTCACCCACTCACTCATTCACTCATTCACTCACTCATTCACTCACTCATTCATTCACTCATTCACTCACTCACTCACTCACCCACTCACTCACTCATTCACTCACTCATTCACTCATTCACTCACTCATTCACTCACTCATTCATTCACTCACTCATTCACTCACTCACTCATTCACTCACTCACTCATTCACTCACTCATTCACTCACCCACCCACTCATTCACTCACTCACTCATTCACTCACTCACCCACTCACTCATTCACTCACTCACTCATTCACTCACCCACCCACTCATTCACTCACCCACTCACTCATTCACTCACCCACTCACTCACTCACCAACTCACTCACTCACCCACTCACTCACCCACTCACTTACCCACTCACTCACCCACTCACCCACTCACTCACTCACCCACTCACTCACCTACCCCCCCACTCACTCACTCACCCACTCACTCACTCACCCACTCACTCACCTACCCCCCCACTCACTCACTCACCCACTCACTCACTCACCCACTCACTCACCTACCCCCCCACTCACTCACTCACCCACTCACTCACTCACCCACTCACTCACCTACCCCCCCACTCACTCACTCACCCACTCACTCACTCACCCACTCACTCACCTACCCCCCCACTCACTCACTCACCCACTCACTCACTCACCCACTCACTCACCTACCCCCCCACTACACTCACTCACCCACTCACTCACTCACCCACTCACTCACCTACCCCCCCACTCACTCACTCACCCACTCACTCACTCACCCACTCACTCACCTACCCCCCCACTCACACACTCACCCACTCACTCACTCACCCACTCACTCACCTACCCCCCCACTCACTCACTCACCCACTCACTCACTCACCCACTCACTCACCTACCCCCCCACTCACTCACTCACCCACTCACTCACTCACCCACTCACTCACCTACCCCCCCACTCACTCACTAACCCCCCCCCTCACCCCCCCACCCCCCCCACTCACTCACCCCCCCCCCCACCTCACCCCCCCACTCCCACCCCCACCCCACCCACAGTACCCCTACGTGAACCAATCGGCGGCGTCCGTGCCGCGCCGCTTCTCGCTGCAGCGCGCCTACCTCGTGTTCCGTACGCTGGGACTCCGGCACTTGGTGGTGCTCGACGGCCAGGGCCGCCCCGCCGGGATGCTGACGCGCAAGGACCTCACCGGCACGGCGCTCGCTCGCAGCCTCCGACCGCTGCTGCCCGGCACCGCGGCACCGGCACTGGCACCGCCGGCACCGGCACCGGCACCGGCACCGGCGGCGAGTCGGCCGAGAAGGAGGAGGAGGAAGAAGAGCACCGGGCAGCGGAGGAGGAGGGGCGGAGGATTGATTTGTCACGACGAGGACGAGGAGGAGGAGGATGATGATGATGATGATCTGTGTGTGGTTTAGTTTGTGTGTGGTGGTGTTGTGTGTGTGTGGTGGTGGTGTGTGTGGTGTGTGTGGTGTGTATGGTGGTGTGTGTGTGGTGATGTGTGTGTGGTTTAGTTTGTGTGTGGTGGTGTTGTGTGGTGGTGGTGTGTGTGTGGTGTGGTGTGTGTGGTGTGTATGGTGGTGTGTGTGTGGTGATGTGTGTGTGGTTTAGTTTGTGTGTGGTGGTGTTGTGTGGTGGTGGTGTGTGTGTGGTGTGGTGTGTGTGGTGTGTATGGTGGTGTGTGTGTGGTGATGTGTGTGTGGTTTAGTTTGTGTGTGGTGGTGTGTGTGGTGGTGGTGTGTGTGTGGTGGTGGTGTGTGTGTGGTGGTGTGTGTGTAGGGTGGTGTGTGTGTGTAGGGTGGTGTGTGTGTGTGGTGGTGTGTGTGTAGGGTGGTGTGTGTGTGTGTGAGTCTGTTAAGGCTATACGGGGGATCTTTGTCTTTGTGTGTGTAGGGTGGTTACCTCCTCGCGGTGCCGGACGGGCAACTCTGTCGTGGACAGTGCTGTGGGGGGAGGTCCAATTCCGATTGGCTCCTCCCCTCATGGCGTCTGTGTCCACCACAGGGGCTAAACAGGGGCTCTGGATGGGTGCGAGGGGCTGGTAACCCCTCCACCTTCAATTAATTACCACTAAACCACGAGTTAAACTGAAATATGTAACTAATAAGCTTGTGCCGGAGGCCCCGGGGGGCCAGGCGTCTATGACGTCTCCTGGCCAAACCCCAATTGGCGGAGCCAGGAGATTGAATCTCTACCCTCGGGGCTCCTCCAGAAACAACGAAAAGCCACTACGGATGGCCACGTGGAAGGTTCGAACGCTCACTGCGGAGGAGAGGCTGCCGCTCCTCTGTCGGGAGCTGGACCGGTACCGCCTGAATTTCTGTGGCATTCAGGAGGTCCGGTGGACCGGTTGTGGCTCCTGCCACCATGAGGGGTGGACAGTCCTCTACTCGGGGCAGCAGACTGCCAAACAACAGGGTGTGGCTCTTCTTTTGAACAAAAGAATGAAGGGGGCGTGGGAGCATGGCGGTGAGGTGTGGGAAGCTGTAAGCCCCAGGCTACTTTGGGCTCGCCTTCCCATCAACCGGAGGCGAAGAATGGTGGTCGTGGTTACTTATGCCCCCACCGAAGACGAACATCCGTGGAGGGATGCAGGCAAAGCCGATGAGTCAGATGCCTTCTATGACCTCCTGTCACAGGTGCTGACTAAAGTGGCACCTTGGGATAGAGTCATCATGTTGGGTGACTTCAATGCCCGAGTTGGTCATGATGCTGGCACCTGGTCTGGAGTGATTGGAGGGCATGGGCCAGATCAGCTCAATAACAACGGTAGGAGGCTGCTAGATTTTTGTGCAGGCCATGGGCTGGTAATTACCAACACGCTATTCCGGCATCGGCGCATCCACACAACATCATGGATGCATGCCAGGTCCAAGAAAGAACATCTGCTGGACTACATAGTGACGGACCAGCGGATGCAGGCCCATGTCCTTGACACCAGGACCTACCGTGGAGCTGATCTGCCCTCTGACCATCGACTAGTCATCTGTAAGATGCGCCTGCCATTCTTCCACTCCGGTGGTGGGTGTACACCCAGGACCCCATTCCAACCTAAAGTGGTCTGGTCTCAGTTATCTGATGAAAGTTGCAAGCGAGAATTTAATCATCGCGGCTGGGATTGGCATCGTCCCCCACTCCTCCTGATGTCGAGGGTAAATGGGCGAGGTTTAGGACTGCAGCTGCAATGGCTGCTTTGGGTACGCGGTCCAGACCTCCCCAGAGACCCTGGCTGACAGAGGAGGTGTTCAGGATGGTTGAGAAAAAGCGACAGGCCCACTCTCATTGTCTACAGCATCCCATGTCAGAGAATGAGGAGGCTTACCGCAGCCTTCGCTCGGAGGTTCAGAGAGCCGTGAGGCGCTGCAAGGATGGGTGGTGATCACGGGTTGCTGAGGAGATGGAGTCTGCCTCAGTGGCCCACGATCACAAATCTCTATTTAACTCCATCAAAAAAGTAACCTGCAGCGCCACACCTATTACCATCATAAGGGGAAAAAATGGTGATCCAATCTCCGACCCCCAGGAGTAGGTTTTCAGATTTGCTGAACATTTCTGAGGTGCTGGGGGAGGGAAAATCCCTCAGCCAGGAAAACATCGTGGCACAAAGTGAGGATGACCCTGCTGAGGCTGCTGTGCCTCAAATATTGGAAGAAGTCACCCCCTGTGAGTGGCTGGCTGAGGTGCCATCTGTTGAGGAAGTACTGAGGGCGATCCAGAGTCTGAGACCAGGAAAGGCAGCGGGCAGAGATGATCTTCCAAGCGAAATGCTGAGGGAGGGTGGAGTTTTTGCACAGACTGCCCTATATGACATCATAACAACAGTCTGGACCACTGGACAGGTTCCGCAGGATTGGAAGGATGCCCTGGTGGTCCCCCTCTTTAAGAAGGGGGACCGCACAAAATGTAACAACTACAGGGGCATTTCACTCCTCAGTGTGCCGGGAAAGGTGCTGGCAAGGATTATTCAACATCGCCTTGCCAGGCACGCTGAGGAGAGGCTTGCGGAGCCCCAATGCGGTTTCAGGAAAGGGCGGTCCTGCACAGGCTGGATTGTGTAAGGAGCTCACAAATCCTTGAAAGATCTGGGCACGGTCCCATCGGTGAGCTCCTCCTGCAGGCAAGGCGGCATTGGCTGGGTCATGTAGCCCGCATGCCCAGCCACCGCATGCCAAAACAGCTTTTGTTCGGCCGGATCGAGGGGGCTAGGCGGGCGCGGCACGGGCTAGAGACGAGATGGAGTGACGTGGTACAGGAGGACGTGGAGCTGAGTGGACTTGCCGATGACTGGTACCAGCGGTGTCAAGATCGGCCTCTGTGGAGGAGGAGGCTCGTGAAGGACGCTCCTGAGCAGTTGGAGGCAGTCGCCCTCCAACAATAGCGGAGGGCAGAGGAGCGACGGGTCTTTATGAGTCAATGGGTCTCTGTGAGTGAATAAGTCTCTGTGAGTATATTGGTCTGTGTGATGGGTCTATGGGTTTGTGTGATGGGCCTGTGGGTCTGGTGGTCGGTACCACCATCACCACCATCACCACCACCTCCACCTGAATGAATAAAGGCCCCAACTTGCAGAGTCCACTCCGTCCGAATTGAGTCAATATTTCACCGGTTCTTCACGTTCTACAGATGTAGATGCCACTGGCTCTTCACGTTCTACAGATGTAGCTGCCACTGGTTCTTCACGTTCTACAGATGTAGATGCCACTGGTTCTTCACATTCTGTAGATGTAGATGCCACTGGTTCTTCACGTTCTGCAGATGTACAGTGAGGGAAAAAAGTATTTGATCCCCTGCTGATTTTGTACTTTTGCCCACTGACAAAGAAATGATCAGTCTATAATTTTAATGGTACGTTTATTTGAACAGTGAGAGACAGAATAACAACAAGAAAATCCAGAAAAACGCATGTCAAAAATGTTATAAATTGATTTGCATTTTAATGAGGGAAATAAGTATTTGACGCCCTCTCAATCAGAAAGATTTCTGGCTCCCAGGTGTCTTTTATACAGGCAACGACCTGAGATTAGGAGCACACTTTTAAAGGGAGTGCTCCTAATCTCAGCTTGTTACCTGTATAAAAGACACCTGTCCACAGAAGCAATCAATCAGATTCTAAACTCTCCACCATGGCCAAAACCAAAGAGCTCTCCAAGGATGTCAGGGACAAGATTGTAGACCTACACAAGGCTGGAATGGGCTATAAGACCATTGCCAAGCAGCTTGGTGAGAAGGTGACAACAGTTGGTGCGATTATTCGCAAATGGAAGAAACACAAAAGAACTGTCAATCTCCCTTGGTCTGGAGCTCCATGCAAGATCTCACCTCGTGGAATTGCAATGATCATGAAAACGGTGAGGAATCAGCCCAGAACTACACGGGAGGATCTTGTCCATGATCTCAAGGCAGCTGGGACCATAGTTACCAAGAAAACAATTGGTAACACACTACGCCGTGAAGGACTGAAATCCTGCAGCGCCCGCAAGGTCCCCCTGCTCAAGAAAGCACATAAATGCCCGTCTGAAGTTTGCCAATGAACATCTGAATGATTCAGAGGACAAATGGGTGAAAGTGTTGTGGTCAGATGAGACCAAAATGAAGCTCTTTGGCACCAACTCAACTCGCCGTGTTTGGAGGAGGAGGAATGATGCCTATGACCCCAAGAACACCATCCCCACCGTCAAACATGGAGGTGGAAACATTATGCTTTGGGGGTGTTTTTCTGCTAAGGGGACAGGACAACTTCACCGCATCAAAGGGACGATGGACGGGGCCATGTACCGTCAAATCTAGGGTGAGAACCTCCTTCCCTCAGCCAGGACATTGAAAATGGGTCGTGGATGGGTATTCCAGCATGACAATGACCCAAAACACACGGCCAAGGCAACAAAGTAGTGGCTCAAGAAGAAGCGCATTAAGGTCCTGGAGTGGCCTAGCAAGTCTCCAGACCTTAATCCCATAGAAAACTTGTGGAGGGAGCTGAAGGTTCGAGTTGCCAAACGTCAGCCTCGAAACCTTAATGACTTGGAGACGATCTGCAAAGCGGAGTGGGACAAAATCCCTCCTGAGATGTGTGCAAACCTGGTGGCCAACTACAAGAAACGTCTGACCTCTGTGATTGCCAACAAGGGTTTTGCCACCAAGTACTAAGTCATGTTTTGCAGAGGGGTCAAATACTTATTTCCCTCATTAACATGCAAATCAATTTATAACATTTTTGACATGCGTTTTTCTGGATTTTTGTTGTTGTTATTCTGTCTCTCACTGTTCAAATAAACCTACCATTAAATTATAGACTGATCATTTTTTTGTCAGTGGGCAAATGTACAAAATCAGCAGGGGATCAAATACTTTTTTTCCTCACTGTAGCTGTGTTAAAGTGTTGGATTAGCAGGATGTTAAAGTCAGAAATTAGCATGTAACTGGGAGATTAGCATGATGTTAGTGTGAGGGATTAGCATGTAACTGGTCACGGAAGTAGCTATGTTAAAGTCAGAGTTTACATTTCAACAGAGGCATTTGGTATATTGACGCTAAATAACTGCAACTACCCAACTATCATACAATAAACCGATGTGAAAGAACTAAGTATTAACTACATCAATATAATAAATGTACTCAATATATTACTCAGTAAGTTGAGCTATTGACATAAAGTAACTGGGTATGCACTACACTATATAATCAATACCATATAGTAAACAGAAAAAAAAAGACTCAAATATAAACTAAATCAATGTTAAATTTTGATTTAAAGCTTTCGTCACTGCAGTAATTCATATTCTTAGTTTTTTCGGTAAAGTCACGTTGAAGAGAAACAACAAAATAAAAAACTTAGAATATAAATCAATGTTATCAATAAACTCAATATACTCTCCAATCAGCGTGAGCTACTAACAATAAGTCGTCATACATTACAATTCTACGTCGAAAAAAGGTGGCGGTTTATTTTTTGTCCTCAACGTTAGCACCACGGATAGCGACGAGCTTTGTTCAGACGGACGAGTCCATCTATGCAACACAGGGCAGAGGAGCTGCATCGTGTTTCACTCCCCCCCCCCCTCCTCCGTTCCGAGCATAGATGGACTCGTCCGTCTGAACAAAGCTCGTCGCTCTCCGTGGTGCTAACGTTGAGGACAAAAAGAAACCGCCACTTTTTTTCAAATTTTCTTGTTGTGGTTTTCACACCTGATGATTGCTTGTGTTGCAGTCGAAACGTCGTGAGAATTTTATTGTTTTATATTTGTATTATTTTATTGTTTCCCTTCTACGTGGTGACTTTACCGAAAGAACCAAGAATAATAATTTTAGTGTTTTACAATAATTTTACAATAATTTTACAATAATTTTACGGAAAGAACCAAGAATCATAATTTAATTGTTTTACAATAATTTTATTGTTTTGTATTTTTATTATTTTATCGTTTCCCTTCTACGTGGTGACTTTACCGAAAGAACCAAGAATAATAATTTGTGTTTTACAATAATTTTATTGTTTTATATTTGTATTATTTTGTTTCCCTTCTAAGTGGTGACTTTACTGAAAGAACCAAGAATAATAATTTTAGTGTTTTACAATAATTTTATTGTTTTATATTTGTATTATTTTATTGTTTCCCTTCTACGTGGTGGTGACTTTACCGAAAGAACCAAGAATATGAATCCCTGCAGTCACGAAAGCTTTAAATAAAAATTTATAGTAGTCTAATTTATAGCATAGTTGTAACGCAACACAGGACAGAGCAGCTGCATCGTGGCTGTTTCTCTCCCCCCCCCCTCCTCCGTTCCGAGCATAGATGGACTCGTCCGTCTGAACAAAGCTCGTCGCTCTCCGTGGTGCTAACGTTGAGGACAAAAAGAAACCGCCACCTTTTTTTCGACGTAGAATTGTAATGTATAACGACTTATTGTTAGTAGCTCAGCTGATTGGAGAGTATATTAAGTTTATTGATATTGTTGATGTATATTCTTAGCTCTTTCGGTAAAGTCACATTGAAGGGAAACAATAAAATAATAAAATATATATTAAACAATAAAATTCTCACGACGTTTCGACTGTCATCATCATGATGATGACTGTTTGTGTTACAGTCAAAACGTCGTGAGAATTGTATTGTTTTATATATGTTTTATTATTTTATTGTTTCCCTTCAACGTGACTTTACCGAAAGAACCAAGAATATGAATCACTGCAGTCACGAAAGCTTTAAATCAAAATGTTATATTGATGCAGTTTATATTTTAGTTTTTTATCAGTTTACTATATGGTATTCATTTTATAGTGTAGTGTATACCCAGTTACTTTATGTTAATAGCTCAGCTTATTGGAGAGTATATTGAGTACATTTATTATATTGATGTAGTTTATATTTAGCTCTTTCACATCGGTTTATTGTATGATAGTTGGGTAGTTGCAGTTATTTAGCGTCAATATACTAAATGCCTCTGTTGATATGTAAACTCTAACTTTAACATAGCTAGTTCCGTGACCAGTTACACGCTAATCCCTCACACTAACATCATGCTAATCTCCCAGTTACATGCAAATTTCTGACTTTAACATCCTGCTAATCTATCACATTAACACAACTACTTCAATGCTAAATTCTTCTGTTGATATGTAAACTCTGACTTTAACATAGCTACTTCCGTGACCAGTTACACGCTAATCCCTCACACTGACATCATGCTAATCTCCCAGTTACATGCTAATTTCTGACTTTAACACCCTGCTAATCTATCACATTAACACGGCTACTTCAATGCTAAATTCTTCTGTTGATATGTAAACTCTGACTTTAACATAGCTACTTCCGTGACCAGTTACACGCTAATCCCTCACACTAACATCATGCTAATCTCCCAGTTACATGCTAATTTCTGACTTTAACACCCTGCTAATCTATCACATTAACACGGCTACTTCAATGCTAAATTCTTCTGTTGATATGTAAAATCTGACTTTAACATAGTTACTTCCGTGACCAGTTACACGCTAATTCCTCACACTAACATCATGCTAATCTCCCAGTTACATGCTAATTTCTGACTTTAACATCCTGCTAATCTATCACATTAACACGGCTACTTCAATGCTAAATTCTTCTGTTGATATGTAAAATCTGACTTTAACATAGCTACTTCCGTGACCAGTTACACGCTAATCCCTCACACTAACATCATGCTAATCTCCCAGTTACATGCTAATTTCTGACTTTAACATCCTGCTAATCTATCACATTAACACGGCTACTTCATCTTCTTTGGTTCTTTCGGTAAAGTCACCACGTAGAATGAGAATAAAATAATAAATTGATAAAATAAAATAACACAATAAAATTATCACGACGTTTCGGCCACAACACAAGCGGCCTTCATCAGGTGAAGGGACGAGACTGTCTGGAGGACAGCGCTGGAGTGAAAAAGCCACGCTCAGATCGCGACCTTTAAGCTGTGTGAGAAGAAACAAAGCGCCTTGACAAGGGGATTAGCATATAATTTAGCATTGAAATAGCTGAGTGATTAGCTTGTGACTGGTCACAGAAATGGCTATGTTAAAGTCAAAGCATCCACATCCACAGAGGCACCCCTTGACAAATGAATTAGCATAGAATTTAGCATTGAAATAGCTGAGTGATTAGCTTGTGACTGGTTACAGAAATGGCTATGTTAAAGTCAAAGCATCCACATCCACAGAGGCACCTAGTACAAATCAAACAGGAGAATTTAGCATTGAAATAGCTGAGTGATTAGCTTGTGACTGGTCACAGAAATGGCTATGTTAATTGTCAGAGCATGCACATTCACAGAGGCACCTAGTACAAATGTTATTGTGTTATTTTATTTTATCAATTTATTATTTTATTCTCATTCTACGTGACTTTACCGAAAGAACCAAAGAAGATGAATCCTTGCAGTCACGAAAGCTTTAAATCGAAATTTAACAGCTACTTCAATTCTTAGCTCTTTCGGTAAAGTCACGTTGAAGGGAAACAATAAAATAATAAAAAATATATTAAACAATTAAAATATATTAAACAATCAAAAAAATGTTGTTTTATATATATAAAAATCTATAAAACAATAAAAAAAATGTTTTAGTGTTTTATATATTTTTTATTATTTTATTGTTTCCCTTCAACGTGACTTTACCGAAAGAGCTAAAAATATGAATTACTGCAGTCACGAAAAGCTTTAAATCAAAAGCTACTTCAATGCTAAATTCCTCTGTTGATATGTAAAATCTGACTTTAACATAGCTACTTCCGTGACCAGTTACACGCTAATCCCTCACACTGACATCATGCTAATCTCCCAGTTACATGCTAATTTCTGACTTTAACACCCTGCTAATCTATCACATTAACACGGCTACTTCAATGCTAAATTCTTCTGTTGATATGTAAAATCTGACTTTAACATAGTTACTTCCGTGACCAATTACACGCTAATTCCTCACACTAACATCATGCTAATCTCCCAGTTACATGCTAATTTCTGACTTTAACATCCTGCTAATCTATCACATTAACACAACTACTTCAATGCTAAATTCTTCTGTTGATATGTAAACTCTGACTTTAACATAGCTACTTCCGTGACCAGTTACACGCTAATCCCTCACACTGACATCATGCTAATCTCCCAGTTACATGCTAATTTCTGACTTTAACATCCTGCTAATCTATCACAATAACACGGCTACTTCATCTTCTTTGGTTCTTTCGGTAAAGTCACCACGTAGAATGAGAATAAAATAATAAATTGATAAAATAAAATAACACAATAAAATTATCACGACGTTTCGGCCACAACACAAGCGGCCTTCATCAGGTGAAGGGACGAGACTGTCTGGAGGACAGCGCTGGAGCGAACAAAGCCACGCTCAGATCGCGACCTTTAAGCTGTGTGAGAAGAAACAAAGCGCCTTGACAAGGGGATTAGCATATAATTTAGCATTGAAATAGCTGAGTGATTAGCTTGTGACTGGTCACAGAAATGGCTATGTTAAAGTCAAAGCATCCACATCCACAGAGGCACCCCTTGACAAATGAATTAGCATAGAATTTAGCATTGAAATAGCTGAGTGATTAGCTTGTGACTGGTCACAGAAATGGCTATGTTAAAGTCAAAGCATCCACATCCACAGAGGCACCTAGTACAAATCAAACAGGAGAATTTAGCATTGAAATAGCTGAGTGATCAGCTTGTGACTGGTCACAGAAATGGCTATGTTAATTGTCAGAGCATGCACATTCACAGAGGCACCTAGTACAAATTGTATTGTGTTATTTTATTTTATCAATTTATTATTTTATTCTCATTCTACGTGACTTTACCGAAAGAACCAAAGAAGATGAATCCTTGCAGTCACGAAAGCTTTAAATCGAAATTTAACAGCTACTTCAATTCTTAGCTCTTTCGGTAAAGTCACGTTGAAGGGAAACAATAAAATAATAAAAAATATATTAAACAATTAAAATATATTAAACAATCAAAAAAATGTTGTTTTATATATATAAAAATATATAAAACAATTAAAAAAATGTTTTATTGTTTTATATTTTTTTATTATTTTATTGTTTCCCTTCAACGTGACTTTACCGAAAGAGCTAAGAATATGAATTACTGCAGTCACGAAAAGCTTTAAATCAAAAGCTACTTCAATGCTAAATTCCTCTGTTGATATGTAAAATCTGACTTTAACATAGCTACTTCCGTGACCAGTTACACGCTAATCCCTCACACTAACATCATGCTAATCTCCCAGTTACATGCTAATTTCTGACTTTAACATCCTGCTAATCTATCACATTAACACAACTACTTCAATGCTAAATTCTTCTGTTGATATGTAAACTCTGACTTTAACATAGCTACTTCCGTGACCAGTTACACGCTAATCCCTCACACTAACATCATGCTAATCTCCCAGTTACATGCTAATTTCTGACTTTAACATCCTGCTAATCTATCACAATAACACGGCTACTTCATCTTCTTTGGTTCTTTCGGTAAAGTCACCACGTAGAATGAGAATAAAATAATAAATTGATAAAATAAAATAACACAATAAAATTATCACGACGTTTCGGCCACAACACAAGCGGCCTTCATCAGGTGAAGGGACGAGACTGTCTGGAGGACAGCGCTGGAGCGAACAAAGCCACGCTCAGATCGCGACCTTTAAGCTGTGTGAGAAGAAACAAAGCGCCTTGACAAGGGGATTAGCATATAATTTAGCATTGAAATAGCTGAGTGATTAGCTTGTGACTGGTCACAGAAATGGCTATGTTAAAGTCAAAGCATCCACATCCACAGAGGCACCTAGTACAAATCAAACAGGATAATTTAGCATTGAAATAGCTGAGTGATTAGCTTGTGACTGGTCACAGAAATGGCTATGTTAATTGTCAGAGCATGCACATTCACAGAGGCACCTAGTACAAATTGTATTGTGTTATTTTATTTTATCAATTTATTATTTTATTCTCATTCTACGTGACTTTACCGAAAGAACCAAAGAAGATGAATCCTTGCAGTCACGAAAGCTTTAAATCGAAATTTAACAGCTACTTCAATTCTTAGCTCTTTCGGTAAAGTCACGTTGAAGGGAAACAATAAAATAATAAAAAATATATTAAACAATTAAAATATATTAAACAATCAAAAAAATGTTGTTTTATATATATAAAAATATATAAAACAATAAAAAAAATGTTTTATTGTTTTATATATTTTTATTATTTTATTGTTTCCCTTCAACGTGACTTTACCGAAAGAGCTAAGAATATGAATTACTGCAGTCACGAAAAGCTTTAAATCAAAAGCTACTTCAATGCTAAATTCCTCTGTTGATATGTAAAATCTGACTTTAACATAGCTACTTCCGTGACCAGTTACACGCTAATCCCTCACACTAACATCATGCTAATCTCCCAGTTACATGCTAATTTCTGACTTTAACATCCTGCTAATCTATCACATTAACACAACTACTTCCATGCTAAATTCTTCTGTTGATATGTAAAATCTGACTTTAACATAGCTACTTCCGTGACCAGTTACACGCTAATTCCTCACACTAACATCATGCTAATCTCCCAGTTACATGCTAATTTCTGACTACGTGGTGGTCATTCTACGTGGTGGTGACTTTACCGAAAGAACCAAAGAAGTTGAATCCCTGCAGTCACGAAAGCTTTAAATCGAGAGGTATAATTACGATCGATTTTAAATAAAACCGATAACGTGGCTTACTTGTGTCCGCTACCAGTCGTCACGGGCTTCGTGTAAACTTTCCAGACAGATGGGGCAGGTTAACGCATCGACAATCTGCTGATCATCATCATCATCACGATCATCATCATCATCTTGTTGTTGTTCGCTGTCTAAGCTGACCTGAGGCGGAGCGGGCGAGTGGTAGGGGGTGTGAGAGAAGTAGACCACCCCAGCCCCACGTTAATCAATGGGGGAGTGGTTGGAGCGGGCGAGTGGTAGGGGGTGTGAGAGAAGTAGACCACCCCAGCCCCACGTTAATCAATGGGGATGGAGGTTGGAGCGGGCGAGTGGTAGGGGGTGTGAGAGAAGTAGACCACCCCAGTGCCACGTTAATCAATGGGGGAGGTTGGAGCGGGCGAGTGGTAGGGGGTGTGAGAGAAGTAGACCACCCCAGCCCCACGTTAATCAATGGGGGAGTGGTTGGAGCGGGCGAGTGGTAGGGGGTGTGAGAGAAGTAGACCACCCCAGTGCCACGTTAATCAATGGGGGGGGAGGTTGGAGCGGGCGAGTGGTAGGGGGTGTGAGAGAAGTAGACCACCCCAGTGCCACGTTAATCAATGGGGGGGGAGGATGGAGCGGGTAAGTGGTAGGGGGTGTGAGAGAAGTAGACCACCCCAGTGCCACGTTAATCAATGGGGGGGGAGGATGGAGCGGGCGAGTGGTAGGGGGTGTGAGAGGAGTAGACCACCCCAGCCCCACGTTAATCAATGGGGGAGTGGTTGGAGCGGGCGAGTGGTAGGGGGTGTGAGAGAAGTAGACCACCCCAGTGCCACGTTAATCAATGGGGGGGGGGAGGTTGGAGCGGGCGAGTGGTAGGGGGTGTGAGAGAAGTAGACCACCCCAGTGCCACGTTAATCAATGGGGGAGGTTGGAGCGGGCGAGTGGTAGGGGGTGTGAGAGAAGTAGACCACCCCAGTGCCACGTTAATCAATGGGGATGGAGGTTGGAGCGGGTAAGTGGTAGGGGGTGTGAGAGAAGTAGACCACCCCAGCCCCACGTTAATCAATGGGAGAGGTTGGAGCGGGCGAGTGGTAGGGGGTGTGAGAGAAGTAGACCACCCCAGCCCCACGTTAATCAATGGGGGAGGATGGAGCGGGCGAGTGGTAGGGGGTGTGAGAGAAGTAGACCACCCCAGCCCCACGTTAATCAATGGGGGAGGATGGAGCGGGCGAGTGGTAGGGGGTGTGAGAGAAGTAGACCACCCAGTGCCACGTTAATCAATGGGGGAGAGGTTGGAGCGGGCGAGTGGTAGGGGGTGTGAGAGAAGTAGACCACCACCAACCAATGTGATTTAAACAGCACGAGGCTCGGGTTCACGGTAAACATGCTGATATAGTAGACCCCTTCCAATGCTAGCAAATAGGACACTGTAGTGTCGGGCAAGTGGTAGAGAGTGAGAGAGCTGTGGACCACCACCAATGTTATTCTATAGCAGCGGGCTCGGGCAAGTGGTAGAGTGTTTGAGAGTAGTAGACCCCTCTCTAATGTTAGCGAATGGGGCTCTACCGTCTCGGGTAAGTGGTAGAGAGTGTGAGAGCTGTAGACCACCACCAATGTTATTATATAGCAGCAGTGTCGGGTAAGTGGTAGAGAGTGAGAGAGTAATTTTGTCTCCCCCCTCCTCTTTTCAGAACATAGATGAACTAGTCCTTCTAAATAAACTGCCAAATCGCTGCGTGTGGCGCTAACGTTTGTTATAAATAAATAAATCGCCCTTTACAAATAAATAATTTATGCAAACCGGCACACCTGAAGACGAACGTTTGTGTTATGGTCGAAACGTCGTGAGAATTTTTATTGTTTTATATATTTGTTATTATTTTGTTGTTTCCCTTCAACGTGACTTTACCGAAAGAACTAAGAATATGAATTACTGCAGTCACGAAAGCTTTAAATCAAAATTTAACCGCCTCTACGGGGAGGGTTTTCACATAACTTTAAGATCCTTCAACAAACTCCGGGATAAGAAGGCTCATCTGATCGAGTCTCTCACCTTCCTGAAGAGATGCCGCGACTCTGGGGTAATACCAATCGCATTTACACTGACCTCTGCTGCTGTAACTTCTTCTAATGCGAAACGAATTCTTTTCAAAACTAGCTTAGCTCTTATCTCAGAAAAAATCAGACTTATACGCACCGAACTAGATCAGTTAGACAAGACACTCTACAAATCACACTTATCATTGACGGCAACAATGTCCACATCGGATTGGGAACATGTAGACAAAATGACTGCCTCTTCAGCTGCTACTATGTCGACCAAATGTAAGGACAACCTGATTTCCAAATTTAACCTCCTCTTCAACAAAAGACCGGACCCACACACCAAAAAGCTAGACGTTAACAAAGTCGTAATTAATCGAAGTAACAGTTCTATTTCCGATGGTCTGAAATCCGTTTTAGCTAAAGGTCTAAACTTTGCAGTCACACCTAAACAAATACCAGTTAATGATATAATTGCCCAAGTAGACGTTGCTCTCAGGGGCCTGGGTCACATCGCTGCAGACGTAGCAAGATCTGAAATTGCTGCAACCCTCAAAAACGCTAAGATGCCAGCTAGCAACCTCAGCAAAGATGAGCGTTTTTAATTATATAAATTTAAAAAGAGGGATGATATTGTAGTCCTCTCAGCTGACAAAGGCAATGCTACTGTCATCATGGATAAAATAGAATACAACAACAAAATTAAAGAATTACTCGACGATGGTAGTTATACAAAAATAAAAGAGATCCCACCAACAGCCTCGTCACACAAACCAACAAAATAATTTCTGATTCAACCGCATTAATTGATCAATCTAAACAGTTTTCATTGAAACCTTCTGCTGCCAGGACACCAAGATTATACGGCTTACCAAAAATACATAAAGTAGATACACCCCTTCGTCCCATCGTCTCTACTATCAACTCCCCCACCTACAAACTGGCTCGTTTTTTGTCTGAAATCCTGCGTCCTTTCACTGGAAAAACCACCTCTGCGGTACAAAATTCTACTCACCTGATATCGACAATCAAGGGTATTTCCCTGTCTCCAGACGACCTGCTTGTCAGTTTTGATGTAGTTTCCTTATTCACCAAGGTTCCTGTACCTGACACCATTGCAATCATTGAAGACTTGGTTCATCAAGGACTAAATACTGAGGTACCCCCCCTGGTGAGACACTGTTTAACCAATGCATACTTCACTTGGAATGGAACTTTCTACAAACAAACTGAGGGCACCCCAATGGGCTCCCCCCTATCTCCGGTTATAGCTAACATTTTCATGGATAAATTTGAGACTGACGCCATCCAGACTGCCACTCTGCGCCCAACCTTATGGAAGAGGTACGTGGATGACACTTTTGTCATCTGGCCACATGGCCGGCCTGTCCTAGACCAATTCTTTGACCACATCAATTCCATACACCCAGCCATCAGATTTACCATGGAAGTCGAAATAGATGGCAAGCTACCTTTTTTGGATGTCCTAATTAAAAAGAGACCTGATGGTTCAATGAGCCACTCTGTCTACAGGAAAGCTACCCATACGGATGCTTATCTGAAACCGGATTCCCACCACCATCCATCACAGAAGAATTCTCTCATCAAGACTCTGTATCATAGAGCCCAATGCATATCCGACCAGGAACACATAGGCAGTGAACTCAAGCACGTACACCAAGCTCTTAAGGCTAATGGTTACTCCGACTATACAATCCGCAAAGCTATCACTCAAACCATGAAGAAGGACCCTCTTGAGGAGCCTTTCAAAACCATCACTTTACCCTACATTGCGGGGATCACAAAAAAGATCTCCAAAATCTTGAATAAACACAAGATCCAGGTCCGTTTCAACACATTACATAAAATCCGTGATCTGGTTCCGTCTGTAAAAAATGTGATTCCGGACATACAATACCCTGGTGTCTACAAACTAAGTTGCCTCTGTGGTAGTAGTTACATTGGAGAAACCAAACGCCATGTCTCGGACCGCATTCGTGAACACAAAGCAGACCTTAAACACGGTAGGACCAACACCTCGGCCGTGGCAGATCATTGTTATAATTCAGTAGGCTCACATGACATTGACTTTTCCAAGACAGAGGTTCTTTGTAAGCCATCTGGCTACCATGAGAGTTCGTTCATGAGGCTATCCACATATACAAGCACAGAGACAATTTCAACCGAGAAGATGGATTCTGGCTTAGCAATCATTGGAAAGATTTGATAAACTATTTCAGGTCTTAATTGATTGTTCACGCTTACAGTGGCTTTCTGACAGCATACATAAAAAACATTTCGTCTCCCCCCTCCTCTTTTCAGAACATAGATGGACTAGTCCGTCTAAATAAATTGACAAATCGCTGCGCGTGGCGCTAACGTTTTGTTTTAAAATAAATAAATACACCGTTTAAAAATAAATAAATTTATGCAAACCGACACACCTGAAGACGACCGTTTGTGTTATGGTCGAAACGTCGTGAGAATTTTTATTGTTTTATATATTTTTTATTATTTTATTGTTTCCCTTCAACGTGACTTTACCGAAAGAACTAAGAATATAGTAGTAGACCCCTTTCTAATGTTAGCGAATGGGGCTCTACCGTCTCGGGCAAGTGGTAGAGTGTTTGAGAGTAGTAGACCCCTTTCTAATGTTAGCGAATGGGGCTCTACAGTCTCGGGCAAGTGGTAGAGTGTTTGAGAGTAGTAGACCACCACCAATGTTATTCTATAGCAGCGGGCTCGGGTAAGTGGTAGAGTGTTTGAGAGTAGTAGACCACCACCAATGTTATCCTATAGCAGGGGGCTCGGGCAAGTGGTAGAGTGTTTGAGAGTAGTAGACCACCACCAATGTTATTATATAGCAGCGGGCTCGGGTAAGTGGTAGAGTGTTTGAGAGTAGTAGACCACCATCAATGTTGTCCTATAGCAGCGGGGCTCGGGCAAGTGGTAGAGTGTTTGAGAGTTGTAGACCCCTTTCTAATGTTAGCGAATGGGGCTCTACAGTCTCGGGTAAGTGGTAGAGTGTTTGAGAGCAGTAGACCACCACCAATGTTATCCTATAGCAGTGGGGCTCGGGCAAGTGGTAGAGAGTGAGAGAGCAGTAGACCACCACCAATGCTATCCTATAGCAGTGGGGCTCGGGTAAGTGGTAGAGTGTTTGAGAGCAGTAGACCACCACCAATGTTATTCTATAGCAGTGGGGCTCGGGCAAGTGGTAGAGTGTTTGAGAGTAGTAGACCACCACCAATGTTATCCTATAGCAGCGGGGCTCGGGTAAGTGGTAGAGTGTTTGAGAGTAGTAGACCCCTCTCTAATGTTAGCGAATGGGGCTCTACAGTCTCGGGTAAGTGGTAGAGTGTTTGAGAGCAGTAGACCACCACCAATGTTATCCTATAGCAGTGGGGCTCGGGTAAGTGGTAGAGAGTGTGAGAGTAGTAGACCACCACCAATGTTATCCTATAGCAGTGGGGCTCGGGTAAGTGGTAGAGTGTTTGAGAGCAGTAGACCACCACCAATGTTATCCTATAGCAGTGGGGCTCGGGCAAGTGGTAGAGAGTGAGAGAGCAGTAGACCACCACCAATGTTATTCTATAGCAGCGGGCTCGGGTAAGTGGTAGAGTGTTTGAGAGCAGTAGACCTCTTTATAATGTTAGCGAATGGCTCTCTGCAGTCTCGGGTAAGTGGTAGAGTGTTTGAGAGTAGTAGACCCTTTCTAATGTTAGCGAATGGCTCTCTGCAGTCTCGGGTAAGTGGTAGAGTGTTTGAGAGTAGTAGACCCTTTCTAATGTTAGCGAATGGGGCTCTACAGTCTCGGGTAAGTGGTAGAGTGTTTGAGAGTAGTAGACCACCACCAATGTTATTCTATAGCAGCGGGCTCGGGCAAGTGGAAGTGTTTGAGAGTAGTAGACCACCACCAATGTTATCCTATAGCAGTGGGGCTCGGGCAAGTGGTAGACAGTGAGAGAGCAGTAGACCACCACCAATGTTATCCTATAGCAGCGGGGCTCGGGTAAGTGGTAGAGTGTTTGAGAGTAGTAGACCACCACCAATGTAATTATATAGCAGCGGGCTCGGGTAAGTGGTAGAGTGTTTGAGAGTAGTAGACCCCTTTCTAATGTTAGAGAATGGGGCTCTACAGTCTCGGGCAAGTGGTAGAGTGTTTGAGAGCAGTAGACCACCACCAATGTTATCCTATAGCAGCGGGCTCGGGCAAGTGGTAGAGTGTTTGAGAGCTGTAGACCACCACCAATGTTATTCTATAGCAGCGGGCTCGGGCAAGTGGTAGAGTGTTTGAGAGTAGTAGACCCCTTTCTAATGTTAGCGAATGGGGCTCTACCGTCTCGGGTAAGTGGTAGAGTGTTTGAGAGCAGTAGACCACCACCAATGTTATTCTATAGCAGTGGGGCTCGGGCAAGTGGTAGAGTGTTTGAGAGTAGTAGACCACCACCAATGTTATCCTATAGCAGTGGGGCTCGGGCAAGTGGTACACACACTGCGTTAGTAGACCCCTTCCAACGTTAACGAATGGCACCAACTGGTTGGAACTCTTTAATTGCAGTCGACTTCTAACCACACCAATAACAACAACAAACTTATTGGGCTCGGGTAAGTGTTAGCAGCGTCACTCTCTGTCGTTAGTAGCCCCCCTTCCTCGCCCTATTTAAAGGGACTTGTTTACCATCTGTGTGAGCCAATAGCCCCGGACCGTACCATCTTACCCACGCGCGCAGGGGGGGTTGTGGGTGAGGTATGAAATTGCCGTAAACTTTCCCCCTGTCACCTACAAAAGCAATGATTGTATTTATAGACGCTTAGGTGTGACTTTATAAGAATATACATTAGCGTGAATTATCTTTTAAACAATTGGTGGGAAAATAAACGTATTGGTTTGGAAGAGACCAACTATCCCCACCGCACACACCCCCTGTCGACAGTGGGGTAATGGTTGAGTCCGTGGAATGACGTAATGCGTAGAGACAGCTGATCCGTGTTATGTTGGTGACGCCGACAGCGCGAATCGCAGGCCTCGGTCAGCTGTTTTGAGAGTTTAAAGAGTTAAATAATAATTCTACATTTTGTTGTTTGTTGTTGTTGAGTCAGAATGAAGTGGATGTTCAAGGAAGACCACTCGCTGGGTGAGTTCACGTAGTGAGGCTTTCGTGTGGACATCATCGTCAGGAATCATAATGGGGGAGGGGACCATTTCGATTTTGTTGTTGTTATTGTTGATGTTGTTGTTGATGTTGTTGTTGATGTGGTTGATGATGATGTTGTTGTTGTGTTAGATCGACCACACAGCCGATCGGTCACGTTTAGTGTCGCTTAAACAGAAGGTGGCGAAATCGTCACTTAGTGTATAGTGTAGTGTATAGTGTAGTGTATAGTGTAGTGTATAGTGTAGTGTATAGTGTAGTGTGTAGTGTATAGTTGTGTAGTGTATAGTAGTGTAGTGTATAGTAGTGTATAGCGTAGTGTGTAGTGTATAGTAGTGTAGTGTATAGTAGTGTAGTGTATAGTGTAGTGTATAGTGTAGTGTATAGTGTAGTGTATAGTGTATAGTAGTGTAGTGTATAGTGTAGTGTATAGTAGTGTATAGTGTAGTGTATGGTAGTGTAGTGTATAGTTGTGTCGTGTATAGTGTAGTGTATAGTAGTGTAGTGTATAGTAGTGTAGTGTATAGTGTAGTGTATAGTAGTGTAGTGTATAGTAGTGTCGTGTATAGTAGTGTATAGTGTCGTATATAATGTAGTGTATAGTGTAGTGTATAGTAGTGTAGTTTATAGTGTAGTGTATAGTAATGTAGTGGTGTATAGTGTAGTGTATAGTGTAGTGTATAGTGTAGTGTATAGTGTAGTGTATAGTAGTTTAGTGTAGTGTGTAGTGTAGTGTGTAGTGTAGTGTGTAGTGTAGTGTATAGTAGTGTGTAGTGTAGTGTATAGTAATGTATAGTACACTATATATACATTACTATACACTACACTATACACTACTATACACTACACTATACACTACTATACACTACACTATACACTACTATACACTACGAAACACTACACTACTATACACTACAACTCTAGACACTGAGACCCTGAGACCCAGTCTCTACTCTAGACACTGAGACCCGGTCTCTACTCTAGACACTGAGACCCGGTCTCTACTCTAGACCCTGAGACCCGGTCTCTACTCTAGACCCTGAGACCCGGTCTCTACTCTAGACACTGATGATGATGATATTTTTGTTTTTTTGTTTGCAGATCACCGGAGCGTGGAGGCCACCAAGATCCGTGCCAAATACCCGGACCGTGTACCGGTAACTCACCACACTGGGCATCATAGCCTCACCATAGCATCACCACATGCTACATACTCACCACAGCATCACCACAGCCTCACCATAGCATCACCACAGCCTCACCACAGCATCACCACAGCCTCACCATAGCATCACTACAGCCTCACCACAGCCTCACCACAGCCTCACCACAGCTTCACCACACCGGCACCACAGCCTCATCATACCAGCACCATGACCTCACCACAGCCTCACCACACCGGCACCACAGCCACCAGACTACCACGGTGAGAGAGACACAGAGACACACCGGCATTGTCAGAATCACGTGATCAAACCCACGACCTCCTGCGCACCAGGCGAGGTAGTCAACATCTCCTAGCCACCGTGATGATGATGAGAGAGAGACACAGACTCCACACAGACCTCCCGTAGACCAGGCGGGGTAGTCAACATCTCATAGCCACCGTGATGAGACGGAGACACAGACTCCACATAGACCTCCTGTAGACCAGGCGAGGTAGTCAACATCTCCTAGCCACCGTGATGATGATGATGAGAGAGACGCAGACTCCAAATGTACAGCAGCAGCAGACATCGTCAGGATCACGGAATCGAACCCACGACCTCATGTAGTGAGTTCGTCTGTTCTTAGGAGAGTTTATTCACGAAAAGCAAAAACAGTCACCAGCAAAGCGGCGTCCCCATCCTTATGTATCCCTCCAACCCCATAGACAACGCCTCCTTGCCACGGCGGCTCCGGTCATACTTCTCCGCGTTTTGCACTGCAGTTGATAGGCTATGGCTCTCTGCTGTGTGATGAGTCTACGGCTCTCTGCTGTGTGATGAGTCTATGGGTCTCTGCTGTGTGATGAGTCTATGGCTCTCTGCTGTGTGATGAGTCTATGGGTCTCTGCTGTGTGATGAGTCTACGGGTCTCTGCTGTGTGATGAGTCTATGGCTCTCTGCTGTGTGATGAGTCTATGGGTCTCTGCTGTGTGATGAGTCTATGGCTCTCTGCTGTGTGATGAGTCTATGGCTCTCTGCTGTGTGATGAGTCTATGGGTCTCTGCTGTGTGATGAGTCTATGGCTCTCTGCTGTGTGATGAGTCTATGGCTCTCTGCTGTGTGATGAGTCTATGGGTCTCTATGATGAGTCTATGGCTCTCTGCTGTGTGATGAGTCTATGGGTCTCTGCTGTGTGATGAGTCTGTGGGTCTCCGCTGTGTGGTGAGTTTATGGGTCTCTATGATGAGTCTATGGGTCCCTGTGTGATGAGTCTATGGGTCTCTGCTGTGTGATGAGTCTATGGCTCTCTGCTGTGTGATGAGTCTATGGCTCTCTGCTGTGTGATGAGTCTATGGGTCTCTGCTGTGTGATGAGTCTATGGGTCTCTGCTGTGTGATGAGTCTATGGGTCTCTGCTGTGTGATGAGTCTATGGGTCTCTGCTGTGTGATGAGTCTACAGCTCTCTGCTGTGTGATGAGTCTACGGCTCTCTGCTGTGTGATGAGTCTATGGGTCTCTGCTGTGTGATGAGTCTATGGGTCTCTGCTGTGTGATGAGTCTATGGGTCTCTATGATGAGTCTATGGGTCTCTGCTGTGTGATGAGTCTATGGGTCTCTGCTGTGTGATAAGTCTATGGGTCTCTGCTGTGTGATGAGTCTATGGGTTTCTGCTGTGTGATGAGTCTATGGCTCTCTGCTGTGTGATGAGTCTATGGGTCTCTGCTGTGTGATGAGTCTATGGCTCTCTGCTGTGTGATGAGTCTATGGGTCTCTGCTGTGTGATGAGTCTATGGGTCTCTGCTGTGTGATGAGTCTATGGCTCTCTGCTGTGTGATAAGTCTATGGGTCTCTGCTGTGTGATGAGTCTATGGCTCTCTGCTGTGTGATGAGTCTACGGCTCTCTGCTGTGTGATGAGTCCACGGCTCTCTCTACCGAGATCGCCGGCCATACTTCTCCCTCCCCCCACCGTCCCCGGCACCGCTTGAAGGTGATCGTTGAGAAGGTCGCTGGCTCGCACATCGGGGACATCGACAAGCGGAAGTACTTGGTGCCGGCCGACATCACCGTCGCACAGTTCATGTGGATCGTGCGCAAGAGGATCCAGCTAGCAGCGGAGAGAGCAATCTTCCTCTTCATAGACAAGACGGTGCCGCAGTCGAGGTACACACACGCTGGTGTGTGTGTGTGTGCGCGTGCCTGGTACACGTAGCCTGGTATGCATACCGTGCTGGGTGAGTCTGTGGGTCTCGGTGTGGTGAGTCTGTGGGTCTCTGTGTGGTGAGTCTATGGGTCTCTGTGTGGTGAGTCTGTGGGTGTCTGTGTGGTGAGTCTGTGGGTGTCTGTGTGGTGAGTCTGTGGGTGTCTGTGGTGAGTCTGTGGGTCTCTGTGTGGTGAGTCTGTGGGTCTCTGTGTGGTGAGTCTGTGGGTGTCTGTGTGGTGAGTCTGTGGGTGTCTGTGTGGTGAGCCTATGGGTGTCTGTGGTGAGTCTGTGGGTCTCTGT
>NW_027423459.1:50000-72827 GCF_048934315.1 Petromyzon marinus
TGGGTCTATGGGTCTCTGTGGGTCTATGAGAGTCTATGGGTCTCTGTGGGTCTATGGGTCTCTGTGTGTCTATGAGAGTCTATGGGTCTCTATGGGTCTACGAGAGTCTATGGGTCTCTGTGGGTGGGGGGAAGTGTTGGGCGGGGATGGGTGACGTCATAAATAGGATTAACACGAAAAAACACAAACACATCTTCTGGAAGAACATACGTCTTCCGGAAGTTGTGCTCTCCTGTATTCCGGAAGACGTTTTGTTCGTCCGGAAGACGAATTATCGATTGGAAAGGGGATGGGGTGAGGGTGGGGGGGAGAAACGTGGGGGAGGGGGTGGGGGATGACGTCATAGACAGGAAGAGTAACCAGTCATTAAAAAAACGCAAAGTAATTCTTCCGGAAGACCAAACGTCTTCTATGGGTCTCTGTGGGTCTATGAGTCTCTGTGGGTCTATGAGTCTCTGTGGGTCTATGAGTCTCTGTGGGTCTATGAGTTTTTGTGGGTCTATGAGTCTCTGTGGGTCTATGGGTCTCTGTGGGTCTATGAGTCTCTGTGGGTCTATGGGTCTCTGTGGGTCTATGAGTCTCTGTGGGTCGATGGGTCTCTGTGGGTCGATGGGTCTCTGTGGGTCTATGCGTCTCTGTGGGTCTATGAGTCTCTGTGGGTCGATGGGTCTCTGTGGGTCTATGAGTCTCTGTGGGTCTATGAGTCTCTGTGGGTCTATGAGAGTCTGTGGGTCTATGAGTCTCTGTGGGTCTATGCGTCTCTGTGGGTCTATGAGTCTCTGTGGGTCTATGCGTCTCTGTGGGTCTATGAGTCTCTGTGGGTCTATGAGAGTCTATGAGTCTCTGTGGGTCTATGAGTCTCTGTGGGTCTATGAGTCTCTGTGGGTCTATGGGTCTCTATGGGTCGTTGTGGGTCTATGGGTCTCTGTGGGTATATGGGCCTCTATGGGTCTATGGGTCTCTGTGGGTCTATGGGTCTCTGTGGGTCTATGGGTCTCTGTGGGTCTATGAGAGTCTGTGGGTCTATGAGTCTCTGTGGGTCTATGCGTCTCTGTGGGTCTATGAGAGTCTGTGGGTCTATGAGTCTCTGTGGGTCTATGCGTCTCTGTGGGTCTATGAGTCTCTGTGGGTCTATGCGTCTCTGTGGGTCTATGAGTCTCTGTGGGTCTATGAGAGTCTATGAGTCTCTGTGGGTCTATGAGTCTCTGTGGGTCTATGAGTCTCTGTGGGTCTATGCGTCTCTGTGGGTCTATGAGTCTCTGTGGGTCTATGAGAGTCTATGAGTCTCTGTGGGTCTATGGGTCTCTGTGGGTCTATGAGTCTCTGTGGGTCTATGCGTCTCTGTGGGTCTATGAGTCTCTGTGGGTCTATGGGTCTCTGTGGGTCTATGAGTCTCTGTGGGTCTATGAGAGTCTGTGGGTCTATGAGTCTCTGTGGGTCTATGGGTCTCTGTGGGTCGTTGTGGGTCTATGGGTCTCTGTGGGTCTATGAGTCTCTGTGGGTCTATGGGTCTCTATGGATCTATGAGAGTCTGTGGGTCTATGGGTCTCTGTGGGTCTATGAGAGTCTGTGGGTCTATGAGTCTCTGTGGGTCTATGGGTCTCTATGGATCTATGGATTTCTGTGGGTCTATGGGTCTCTGTGGGTCTATGAGAGTCTGTGGGTCTATGGGTCTCTATGGGTCTATGGGTCTCTGTGGGTCTATGAGTCTCTGTGGGTCTATGAGTCTCTGTGGGTCTATGAGTCTCTGTGGGTCTATGAGTTTTTGTGGGTCTATGAGTCTCTGTGGGTCTATGGGTCTCTGTGGGTCTATGAGTCTCTGTGGGTCGATGGGTCTCTGTGGGTCGATGGGTCTCTGTGGGTCTATGCGTCTCTGTGGGTCTATGAGTCTCTGTGGGTCGATGGGTCTCTGTGGGTCTATGAGTCTCTGTGGGTCTATGAGTCTCTGTGGGTCTATGAGAGTCTGTGGGTCTATGAGTCTCTGTGGGTCTATGCGTCTCTGTGGGTCTATGAGTCTCTGTGGGTCTATGCGTCTCTGTGGGTCTATGAGTCTCTGTGGGTCTATGAGAGTCTATGAGTCTCTGTGGGTCTATGAGTCTCTGTGGGTCTATGAGTCTCTGTGGGTCTATGCGTCTCTGTGGGTCTATGAGTCTCTGTGGGTCTATGAGAGTCTATGAGTCTCTGTGGGTCTATGGGTCTCTGTGGGTCTATGAGTCTCTGTGGGTCTATGCGTCTCTGTGGGTCTATGAGTCTCTGTGGGTCTATGCGTCTCTGTGGGTCTATGAGTCTCTGTGGATCTATGGGCCTCTGTGGGTCTATGAGTCTCTATGGGTCTATGGGTCTCTGTGGGTCTATGGGTCTCTGTGGGTCTATGGGTCTCTATGGGTCTATGGGTCTCTGTGGGTCTATGGGTCTCTGTGGGTCTATGGGTCTCTGTGGGTCTATGGGTCTCTGTGGGTCTATGAGTCTCTGTGGGTCTATGAGTCTCTGTGGGTCTATGGGTCTCTGTGGGTCTATGGGTCTCTGTGGGTCTATGGGTCTCTGTGGGTCTATATGAGTCTCTGTGGGTCTATGCGTCTCTGTGGGTCCATGCGAGTCTATGAGTCTCTGTGGGTCTATGGGTCTCTGTGGGTCTATGCGTCTCTGTGGGTCTCTGTGGGTCTATGAGTCTCTGTGGGTCTATGCGTCTCTGTGGGTCTATGAGTCTCTGTGGGTCTAGGTCTTCCGGAAGACGTTTGATCTTCCGGAAGAATTAGTTTGCGTTTTTTATAACTGGTTACTCTTCCTGTCTATGACGTCACGCCCCACCCCCTCCCCCACGTTTCTCCCCCCACCCTCACCCCATCCCCTTTCCCATCGATAATTCTTCCGGAAGAACTCAACTTCTTCCGGAATACAGGAGAGCACAACTTCCGGAAGACGTTTGTTCTTCCAGAAGATGTGTTTGTGTTTTTTTATCGTGTTAATCCTATTTATGACGTCACCCAACCCCGCCCAACACTTCCCGCAATCCCAACCTCTACTCAGTTCTCGCGAGACTCGAAGTGAGACCGAAACCTCGCGAGAGTCACCCCCCCCCATCCCCCCACACACCCACCCCCACCTCGAATAAGTTCTCGCGAGACTCGAGGTGAGGGCGAAACCTCGCGAGAGTCCCACGCCCCCCCCCATCCCCCCACACACCCACCAGCCCCCACCTCCAATTACATTCCTTCAATAATTACCAAATAGAGCAAGTCAAGATCTATAAGGATCTTGGGGTCATCCTGGATTCAAAGCTGAATTATGAAGATCACATTGATTATATTGGTAAAAAGACAAAAATAAAAATTGGTTTTCTGTATCGACACAAGCACTGCTTCCCCCAATGTTCCGTTTGGAATTGATAAAAGCTACCATACTGCCTCTACTTGACTACTGTGACATCGTGTATAAATCAGCCCCAAGTACTGTACTGAAGAAGCTTGATTCCATCTATCACTCGGCCTTAAGATTTCCATTGAACTGCCCATATAGGACTCACCACTGTGATTTAACACGTAGGCTTTCGCGACCAATATTATTCATAATAAATATAATTACAATACCCCCCCCCCTCCGCCTCAAATCACTGCACCTGATATGAGTTAAATGATGACGTTACCCTGCTGCTCTATATAAAACCGGGAGCAAACGAGGGCTTTACCATTCTGGCGAATTGCCCGATGATGCGAAACGTCGTACTCAAACTGTAAATGTTGTGGATTCACTCTTCAACAAACCGGTGGGCTAAAGTAGTGAACTATTTGTCTTTTGTCAACGTGACACTTTTTTTGCTGATTGGCCGTGTCGGGTGGTGGAGGGTTACGACACATTTATAAATAACGCGATCTAACCCAAAAACCTTTATTATGAATCACCACTGTGATCTCTACATTGGGTCAAACTTAACATCTCTTAATGTTCGACGGCTTGTGCACCGGATGATCTTATTTATTCACGATGTACTTACAAAAAAAATCCGCAGACTACCTGCTGCTGGATCTCCTCTCTGTTTCAAAGAACAAATTTGACCTCAGGTCTTCGCTCATTTACCAGCTTCACATTCCCCTATTGCCGTACAAAAACCGGAGGAAGGGCCTTTGCTATTGATGCCCCCAGGGTCTGGAATGCTATTGCCAATAAACTGAAACTTGAATCGCTACCAATGAGATCTTCTCTCAAAACTGCTCTAGAGGAGTTGTACACCCCTAGCTGCCACTGCTATTCATTGGCGTAAAATAAAATAAAATGTTTCGCTCCGAATTACCGGTGCAAAGTATTATCTGTATTTTGATTTAGCGTGCTGATCTTAAAGGTGCATTGAAAAATTTGATACTCCGACCGATGCTTCTGTTGTTGTGGAGTAACTCATGCAGCCAGCTATGGCTCCAGGGTTTGGTGCTACATGTTGTTTATGTAGTTTATTGTTTAAAAAAAATTCGGTCACAGTCCCTATGATCACTGTCACGTTGCAATTACGGCTTTATTTTTTGGTGATTTCGAAAAGTTTTTTTGGTTTGGCCATGTTTGTTTTGTTGTAGTACGGAGTTAGGCTGACGGCCTTAATCTAAGTTGTCTTGTGGTTGTTGTTGTTGTTGTTTGACTTGCATCCCAATTGGCTATACCCAATAAATAAACTGTAGCTAGAAAACAATAAGTTCTCGCGAGACTTGAGGTGAGAGCGAAACCTCGCGAGAGTCCCACGGCCCGCCACCCCCTCCCACCCCACCCTCACCTCCAATATGTTCTCGCGAGACTTGAGGTGAGAGCGAAACCTCGCGAGAGTCCCACGGCCCGCCACCCCCTCCCACCCCACCCTCACCTCCAATATGTTCTCGCGAGACTTGAGGTGAGAGCGAAACCTCGCGAGAGTCCCACGGTCCCCCCCACCCTATACCCCCCACCCACCCCCAACATCCCCCACCACCCCACCTCGAATAAGTTCTCGCGAGACTCGAGATGATCGCGAAGCCTCGCGAGACTACCACGGTCCGCTTCCCGTTCGGCGCGCGACCATGGGTGAGTTCGTTCCCCACCCTCACGCCCGCGTCGCCTTCTCCCGCCAAAATTCATCGTTATTATCGATAATAATATCGATCTTACGACGACGATTGTCTTAACGCGCCGTACCGTCGAGAGAAACGGCGGTTTGAGAGAGAGCGACGTTCGATAAAAAAATGTAAAAATTATTTATTTTAACAAAAAAATGAGCCGCTTGTTACGATTCTGAGGCGATTTTTTTGTTATTTCTTTTTATTCCCACTCTCTGGAGATGTATCAATGCATTAGTTACGGATAAGCGACCTTAACATGCCAATTTAATTAACTCTCCCAATCACACATTTTATATACATACGACACCAACGTGTTTTGTTTACGCGAATTAAAACGCCTCTTACTAATTGCCTGCCTTGGTGACGGCGTGTTTAGCGATACTTTTATATAATTACGCGATGTTTTTATCGTATTATATTGCTTGTTAAGACGAGTTTGCAATATGTATCGGTCGCCTTGGCTTTTTATGTTACCACTTACACATTTTGTTACGCTTTTAAAAACAATATTGCTTGATTAACCATAGTTAAATGCGTTACTTTTTAATTTGTTTTCGCGACTAAATACAGACCCCTCTTACCAATTGGCTGTCGATGTTTAACGACGCAATTATATCTTTACGCGATATATAATAACGCGATATAATATTGGTCACGAAATCCACTACTACAACGTGTTAAAACTAATTTCTAATATCGCTCGCCGTTCTATATGTCACCAGTTATACCTTTATTACATTCATATATACGGCTTTTAAACAAACAATTTACTTATTAACCATTTTTAAATGCATTACTTTGTGTGCGCGTGTTAAAGTTATTGTTGTCGGCTGTTAAAGTACTCAACACTGCACCATAGACTCAGCACTGCACCATAGACTCAACACTGCACCATAGACTCAACACTGCACCATAGACTCAACACTACCCATAGACTCAACACTGCCCATAGACTCAACACTGCACCATAGATTCAACACTGCACCATAGACTCAACACTGCACAATAGACTCAACACTGCACCATAGACTCAACACTGCACCATAGACTCAACACTGCACCATAGACTCAGCACTGCACCATAGACTCAACACTGCACCATAGACTCAACACTGCACCATAGACTCAACACTGCACCATAGACTCAACACTACACCATAGACTCAACACTGCACCATAGACTCAACACTGCACCATAGACTCAACACTGCACCATAGACTCAACACTGCACCATAGACTCAACACTGCACAATAGACTCAGCACTGCACAATAGACTCAACACTGCACCATTGACTCAACACTGCACCATAGACTCAACACTGCACCATAGACTCAACACTGCACCATAGACTCAACACTGCACCATAGACTCAACACTGCACCATAGACTCAACACTGCACCATAGACTCAACACTGCACCATAGACTCAACACTGCACAATAGAATCAACACTGCACCATAGACTCACCACTGCACAATAGACTCAACACTGCACCATAGACTCAACACTGCACCATAGACTCAACACTGCCCATTGACTCAACACTGCCCATTGACTCAACACTGCACCGCACCATAGACTCAACACTGCACCATAGACTCAACACTGCACCATAGACTCAACACTGCCCATAGACTCAACACTGCACCATAGACTCTGTGAGTATGTTATGTCTCTTTGTGCATCTGTGGGTCTCTCTGGAATTCTGCATCGCTATCTTAGTCGATAGCACCATGAGAATCATTGGTTCTCTCTGTTAGCCTACAGGCCTGTTTAGTAAGTTTCTGGGTGTCTACCTGAGTCTATGTGGGCCTCTTTACAGTCTGGGTCTCTATTAGTCTATAGGTTCATGAGAATCATTGGGTCTAATTAATTAGCCTATGGGACTTTATGTGCGTCAGTGGGTCTATGAAAGTCTGGGTATCTATGTGAGTCTATGGGACTGTATGTGCGTCTGTGGGTCTCTATGAAAGTCGGGGTCTCTGTCAGTCTAAGGCCCTGTATGTGTGTCTGTGAGTCTATGAAAGTCTGGGTCTGTTAGTCAATGGAACTGTATGTACATATGTGGGTCTCTATGAAAGTCTGGGTATCTATGTGAGTCTATGGGACTGTATGTGCGTCAGTGGGTCTATGAAAGTCTGGGTATCTATGTGAGTCTATGGGACTGTATGTGCGTCAGTGGGTCTCTATGAAAGTGTGGGTCTCCATGTTTGTCAATAGGACTGTGTGCGTCTGTGGGTCTCGATGAATGTGTGGGTCTCCATGTTTGTCAATGGGACTGTATGTGCGTCTTTGGGTCTCTATTAAAGTGTGGGTCTCCATGTTTGTCAATGGGACTGTATGTGCGTCTGTGGGTCTCTATGAAAGTGTGGGTCTCCATGTTAGTCAATGGGACTGTGTGCGTCTTTGGATCTCTATGAAAGTGTGGGTCTCCATGTTAGTCTATGGGACTGTATGTGCGTCAGTGGGTCTCTATGAAAGTGTGGGTCTCCATGTTTGTCAATGGGACTGTATGTGCGTCTGTGGGTCTCTGAAAGTCTGGGTATCTATGTGAGTGTATGGGACTGTGTGTGCATCAGTGGGTCTATGAAAGTCTGGGTCTCCATGTTTGTCAATGGGACTGTATGTGCGTCTGTGGGTCTCTATGAAAGTGTGGGTCTCCATGTTAGTCAATGGGACTGTGTGCGTCTTTGGATCTCTATGAAAGTGTGGGTCTCCATGTTAGTCTATGGGACTGTATGTGCGTCAGTGGGTCTCTATGAAAGTGTGGGTCTCCATGTTTGTCAATGGGACTGTGTGTGCGTCTGTGGGTCTCTGAAAGTCTGGGTATCTATGTGAGTCTATGGGACTGCGTGTCAGTGGGTCTCTATGAAAGTGTGGGTCTCCATGTTAGTCAATGGGACTGTGTGCGTCTGTGGGTCTCTATGAAAGTGTGGGTCTCCATGTTAGTCAATGGGACTGTGTGTGTCTGGGTCTCTATGAAAGTGTGGGTATCTATGTGAGTCTATGGGACTGTGTGTCAGTGGGTCTCTATGAAAGTGTGGGTCTCCATGTTAGTCAATGGGACTGTGTGCGTCTGTGGGTCTCTATGAAAGTGTGGGTCTCCATGTTAGTCAATGGGACTGTCATCGTCTGTGGGTCTCTATGAAAGTGTGGGTCTCCATGTTTGTCAATGGGACTGTGTGCGTCTGTGGGTTTCTATGAAAGTGTGGGTCTCCATGTTAGTCAATGGGACTGTGCGTCTGTGGGTCTCTATGAAAGTGTGGGTCTCCATGTTTGTCAATGGGACTGTGTGTGCATCTTTGGGTCTCTATGAAAGTCTGTGCATCTCTCTGTTAGTCTGTGACACCGAATGGAGTTACGCTAATTTAATTTTTCAACCCACTATTTGCCATGGCTTCCGGCGTTTCGTACAGGAAGAGTGTGCGGTGCCTTGCTGTGGTTCTATGAGCCCTCACTGTGCGTGCGCGTGTGCGTGTGTGCGTGTGTGCGTGTCGTTATCCTCGCCGCTCCTGGCCGTGCCCGGCGTGACGCGACCGTGCCGCTTCCTGCTCCGTGACTTTGGGGACCCAGCCGCGGTGAGGAAATCACATCGCAGTCACTGTCCCCCTCGCGCGACGCGTTGCACTACGGCTGCACATGCTTAGGCCGCTGAAAAAAAACCACTAAGACAAAAATCTTCCCCCCCCTCCACCACCCTTAACAAGACTGTTGGGGAAAGCGGACAGACACACTGACACGCACAAAAGCCGCCAGTCGCCAATAATAAGTGGCGGTGACGTCACCACGGCGCGTTGCGCCAGGCTACGTGCACGTCAAGGCCACGTGAAGTGTCAAATGCCCGCTGGCGGGAAGTCGCAGGACAGACCCAGGTGGTGCCATGGGTTGACTGCTGTGCCAGGCTAGGTGCAGGAGGAGGAGGTCACGGGACAGACCCAGGTGGTGCCATGGGTTGACTGCTGTGCCAGGCTAGGTGCAGGAGGAGGTCACGGGACAGACCCAGCAGGTGCCATGGGTTGACTGCTGTGCCAGGCTAGGTGCAGGAGGAGGCCGTGGGACAGACCCAGCAGGTGCCATGGGTTGACTGCTGTGCCAGGCTAGGTGCAGGAGGAGGCCGTGGGACAGACCCAGCAGGTGCCATGGGTTGACTGCTGTGCCAGGCTAGGTGCAGGGGGAGGTCACGGGACAGACCCAGGTGGTGCCATGGGTTGACTCCTGTGCCAGGCTATAGTGCAGGAGGAGGCCGTGGGACAGACCCAGCAGGTGCCATGGGTTGACTGCTGTGCCAGGCTAGGTGCAGGAGGAGGCCGTGGGACAGACCCAGCAGGTGCCATGGGTTGACTGCTGTGCCAGGCTAGGTGCAGGGGGAGGTCACGGGACAGACCCAGGTGGTGCCATGGGTTGACTGCTGTGCCAGGCTATAGTGCAGGAGGAGGCCGTGGGACAGACTCAGCAGGTGCCATGGGTTGACTGCTGTGCCAGGCTAGGTGCAGGAGGAGGCCGCGGGACAGGTGCCATGGGTTTTACTGACTGAGGCGATCGGCCGACGCACCACCTGTGCCCCCACGCTGTCCCAACGCACGCAGACGCAAACACTCAGCTACGCTCACGTACGTGCGCGCTCCTTCACACACACACACAGAGCACATTAACTGGACATCTGTGAAAAAGGGCTTTATAGCTCATCGGATTTCTCCAGTATAAATAAATATTCTGGCTCCGAACGAGCCGAATAGGTTTTTACCCTTTTCTGGTAATAAAGCAGGTGTGTTAAGTCTTGATTTGAAGCTTTCGTGACTGCAGGGGTATAGGTGTCTTAAGATTTTAAAACACCAAACAGAAACCCTTGGCAAGGAATAATGTACTGCATTAACCAAACTATATACTACACTACTATTCACTACATTATTATACATTACACCACTACACTACACCACTACACTATATACTACACTCCACGACTACACTAAACTACTGTACACTTCACACGACACTATACCATACCTTTCAACCCATATGGTTTGCCCGGATTATTGTGCAGGGAAATTTAGTTTTTAGGTCCATACGGCGTGCAGCCGATTTAAATATCGGCAAAAAACCCCACAATTCTTGTCTATTTGTTTGTGTTTCTCCCTTGTGATGGGACCTTGTCGGATGAACGTTGAGATTTATAAGGGGCACACCAATAAGGTTATGAATTGGTCTGTAATAAGGTAGGGCACTGATAAGGGATTGACCGGTATAGTAGTGTCATCGTGTAGTAGTAGTAGTATACTATAGTAGTGTAGTGATTATTATTCTTGGTTCTTTCGGTAAAGTCACGTAGAAGGGAAACAATAAAATAATAAAAAATATAAAACAATAAAATTCTCACGACGTTTCGACTGCAACACAAGCAATTATGATTGCAATGAAGCAATTATGATTGTAATGATGATTGCTTGTGTTGCAGTCGAAACGTCGTGAGAATTTTATTGTTTTATATTTTTATTATTTTATTGTTTCCCTTCTATGTGGTGACTTTACCGAAATAACCAAGAATAATAATTTTAGTTTCGATTTAAAGCTTTCGTGACTGCAATGATTCATCTTCTTTGGTTCTTTCGGTAAAGTCACGTAGAATGAGAATAAAATAATAAATTGATAAAATAAAATAACACAATAATATTCTCACGACGTTTCGGCCACAACACAAGCGGCCTTCATCAGGTGAAGGGACGAGACTGTCTGGTAGGACAGCGCTGTCCTACAGCGCTGTCCTACCAGACAGTTCTTTCTACCGAAAGAACCAAAGAAGAATAATTTTAGTGTTTTACAATAATTTTATTGTTTTATATTTTTATTATTTTATCGTTTCCCTTCTACGTGGTGACTTTACCGAAAGAACCAAGAATATGAATCCCTGCAGTCACGTTAGCTTTAAATCAACATTCAGTGTAGTGATTGTCTATTTGTTTGCGTTTTTCCCTTGTGACGGGACTTTGTGGGATGAACGTTGAGATTTATAAGGGGCACGGGGTGACCAATAAGGTTATGAATTGGTCTGTAATAAGGGGTTGACAGTTATGAAAGAAAGTATTGGAAAGGTGAACCAAGCAGGGGCGGAAAAAACAACGATTGTAAACGTCACCCTTGGCGTCTCTTTCGGTAAGCAACGAAACGATGGCTCGATGCAGTGGCCGCCGCCTATCGTCGCGTGGACATTTATGGAGGCGAGAAACATTTTACCGAAACGCTCGTTGGTAAATGTGGAGGAGGGGCGGGGGGGGAAATAAAAACGGAGGGACCCCGCACGGTGTGCAGGGGTTTGTGGGTTCGATGCCAACCCCTGACGCCTGCTGCTGTATATTCTCATCATCATGGTGGCAAGGAGATGTTAACTACCTCGCCTGGTATGCAGGAGGTCGTGGGTTCCATCCCCGAGCCTGACGATTCCTGGCTGCTGTATACTTGGAGTTTGCACCTTTCTCTCATCATCATCATCATGGTGGCAAGGAGATGTTAACTACCTCGCCTGGTATGCAGGAGGTCGTGGGTTCCATCCCCGAGCCTGGCGATTCCTGGCTGCTGTATACTTGGAGTTTGCACCTTTCTCTCATCATCATCATCATGGTGGCAAGGAGATGTTAACTACCTCGCCTGGTAATGCAGGAGGTCGTGGGTTCCATCCCCGAGCCTGGCGATTCCTGGCTGCTGTATACTTGGAGTTTGCACCTTTCTCTCATCATCATCATGGTGGCAAGGAGATGTTAACTACCTCGCCTGGTATGCAGGAGGTCGTGGGTTCCATCCCCGAGCCTGGCGATTCCTGGCTGCTGTATACTTGGAGTTTGCACCTTTCTCTCATCATCATCACCATCATGGTGGCTATGAGATGTTAACTACCTCGCCTGGTCTACAGGAGGTTCGTGGGTCCGATCCCATAACCCTGACGATGCCTACTGCTGTATATTTGGGGTCTGCGTCTCTGTCTCTCTCTCTCATCACCATCATGGTGGCTATGAGATGTTAACTACTTCGCCTGGTATGCAGGAGGTCGTGGGTTTTAATCCTGACCCCTGACGCCTGCTGCTATATTTGGAGTCTGCGTCTCTCTCTCTCTCATCATCATCATGGTGGCTAGGAGATGTTGACTACTTCACCTGGCATGCAGGAGGTCGTGGGTTCGATCCCTGACGCCTGCTGGTGTACATTTGGAGTCTGCGTCTGTCTCTATCATCATCATCGTCATCATCATGGTGGCTAGGAGATGTTAACTACCTCGCCTGGTATGCAGGAGGTCGTGGGTTCGATCCCCGACCCTGACGATTCCTGGCTGCTGTATATTTGGAGTCTGCGTCTCTCTCTCTCATCATCATCATCATGGTGGCTAGGAGATGTTGACTACTTCACCTGCCATGCAGGAGGTCGTGGGTTCGATCCCTGACGCCTGCTGGTGTACATTTGGAGTCTGCGTCTGTCTCCATCATCATCGTCATCATCACGGTGGCTAGGAGATGTTAACTACCTCGCCTGGTCTACAGGAGGTTCGTGGGTCCGATCCCATAACATTGACGATGCCTACTGCTGTATATTTGGGGTCTGTGTCTCTGTCTCTCTCTCTCATCACCATCATGGTGGTTATGAGATGTTAACTACCTCGCCTGGTATGCAGTAGGTCGTGGGTTTTAATCCTGACCCCTGACGCCTGCTGCTATATTTGGGGTCTGCGTCTCTCTCTCTCATCATCAATGTGGCTTGGAGATGTTGACTACTTCACCTGGTCTACAGGAGGTCTATGTGGAGTCTGCGTCTCTCTCTCATCATCACGGTGGCTAGGAGATGTTAACTCCGCGGCAGTAAGGTGCGGGGGGTTGCCGCCCCGTTGGTCGAAAGACTCGTCGGGCGTGGAATTGCTAGCCCCGTGCACGCACAGCGGATGCGGGGGGGCGGGGTAAAGCGAAGAAAAACTGCGCTCGTTCAATTCGCATTTCGTCCGGCATTCCCTCGCCATTCCCTAACGTCGCCGTCCACAAATCACATCTGGAACTCTCTACACGACCGCTGCACCGAGAGCGAGAAAGTGATGAGGGATAGCGATGACAGGTAGAGGATACAGAATGTAATGAGATAATGCGACGACGAGAGACGGATGTGATGAGAGAGAAAGCGATGAGAGAGATAATATGGCGATGCACGGCATCATAACTTTTAAAGGTAAGTTTATTTATAAACGATTACTTAATGCTTTAATTTTATTTTTTTTACTTTATAACGCGTTTATTGTAACCAATTTTTACTCTGTTGCGTTATTATGACGATGGTATTGTATCTAGCAGCTTGCTTATATACTTATTTAAGGCAGATCATTAAAAGTTTGCTATTCGTGAGCATCTCCGGAAGGCATCCCACGCGATTAACATAGGAACGCTGTACTCTGAAATCGGCCTGCAGTCAGGCAGGCTGATCATTCCGTGCACTGTATGACACTCAAAAAGACAAAGATGCCCCGTGTAGCCTTAACAGGCTTCTGGGGCAAGTGGCCATCAGCTGCGAGTAGCTGCAGCAGCGCCTATGAACGCCGGCACGGTGGCACAAGAGGGGGGTGGGTCACCAGCGCCACGCATGGCCGCCTTTGTCTCCCCATTAGCGATGTTTACTACAGCTAATGAGGCCCAGGACTGGTTCAGATAATCGTCACTGCCGTTGGCCGTAAGCGGGCATTGAACATCGGGCGACCCGGGTTCGTAGCGCAGTGCGCTAACCACTACACTACCGCTCCCCATGGACACTCACACACACGCTCATTCGCTCTGTCACACACTCGTTTTGCCGCACACTAACACACACACACACTCGCGTTGTCACACACACACTCGCTTTGTCACACACACACTCGCTCTGTCACACACACACACTCGCTCTGTCACACACTCGCACACATTCACTCGCTCTGTCACAAACACACTCGCTTTGTCACACGCACACTCGCTCTGTCACACACTCGTTTTGCCACACACTAACACACACACACTCGCTCCGTCACACACACACTCGCTCCGTCACACACACACTCGCTCTGTCACACACTCGCATACATTCACTCGCTCCGTCACACACACATTCACGCGCTGTCACACACTCGCTCTGTCACACACACACTCTGTCACACACTAACACACACACACTCGCTCTGTCACACACACACTCGCTCTGTCACACACACACTCGCTCTGTCACACACTCGCACACATTCACTCGCTCCGTCACACACACACTCGCTCTGTCACACACACACTCGCTTTGTCACACACACACTCACTCGCTTTGTCACACACACACTCGCTCTGTCACACACTCGCACACATTCACTCGCTCCGTCACACACACACATTCACACGCTGTCACACACTCGCTCCGTCACACGCTCGCTCGCTCTATGCAGAACAGTGGCGGAGGTGGCAGGGGAGGGGGCGGTGCACAAACTCCACGCAGAAGAAAGTGGTGCCCGAGGCACAAATTGAGGCTCGGCCTCTGTCACTCAGGACCGCTGCGGCCGCTGTGTGGTCCCGGCGGTTTCCAGACGCGAATTGATGTGACGTAAATTGACGTGACGTGTAAGCGCTAAGATCAAGTTGGATTCCGCGCTCTGAATGGGCCGGAGTTTATGCTAAACTCGCCACCATCACCCCCCCCCATCTCTCACTCCCATCACCGCCGCCCCCACCCCACCACTCGTCTGATGCCGTCACCATCTTCAACGGGAGCCCAAGGGGGCGTTAACTCGTCGTCGGGCCGATCGCCGCCATCGTCAGTCAGGGTGGGGGTGCCCAGCGCCCGACCACCAACAAACCATCGCTCGGTCATCGCCTAGTTGGGAGTCGGAATATTTCTTTATACTCGCACCTGTGAACCTCCTTATCAGTGCCCCTACCTTATTACTTTTAGGTTTATTTTTTTTTGCCCGTATTGGAACGGCTGTATGCCGTATGGACCTGAAACGTCAATTTCCCTGTACAAGAATACGGATAAACCACATGGGTTCATAGGTATGGTATAGTGTAGCGTATAGTCGTGTATAGCGTAGTGTAAATCGCACCTGTCAACCCCGAATCAGTGCCTCCTATCTTATTGCAGACCAATTAAGACCTTATTGGTAACCCCGTGACCCTTATAAATCTCAACGTTCATCCTGCAAAGTCGCATCGCAAGGGAGAAACACAAATAGACAAATATTTCCCCGTGCCAAAATCCGGCTAAACCGTACGGGTTGAGGAGTATGTAAAATGCTTATTTTTTTATTTTCCTGGTTCTTTCGGTAAAGTCACGTAGAAGGGAAATAATAAAACAATAAAAATCAAACATATAATAAAATAAAATTCCCGCGACGTTTCGGCCACAACAAAAGTGGCCATCCTCAGGTGAAGAAACGGAACTGTCGGAAAGGCGGTGCTCCAATGAACACTGCTAGGCTTGGCAGCGTATTTTAAGCTGGGTGGGAGGAGCAGAGCGCCTAGACAAAGGAGTTTGCATATCAACAGAGGTCAGTGTTAATGCGGTTGGTGTTACCTTAGAGTCGCGGCATCTCTTCGGAAAGGTGAGAGGCTCGATCAGCCGAGCCTTCTTATCCCGCGAGTTTGTTGAAGGATCAAGGTTACGTGGAATCCCTCCCCGTAGGGGCGGTTAAATTTCGATTTAAAGCTTTCGTGACTGCAGGGATTCATCTTCTTGGTTCTTTCGGTAAAGTCACGTAGAAGGGAAATAATAAAGTAATAAAGATAAAACATTATAAAATAAAATTAGTTTTTCGTTAGAAACCTCGCTTGAATTCTGAAATGTCTAAAAAAAACTAAAGATAGAACCCAACCCAGTGGTTCCCGCTTTAATTAAATTTGACATCTTAACGCTCTATTAAACGACAAAACCTACCGAAGTTTAACACGTAGGCTTTTGTGACCAATAACATCCATAATACAGCTTTTTTTATGCACTTTTTATTAACTCTTGTCTGTTGTTGTATCGTCAAATCTTGTAACTAAATTTTTACCCACTTCCCAATGTGGTATCGACTGCTAACTTGGTATACTTATGTCATACTGATGACAATACTATATACTTCATCATTAGACCTCCTTTGCCAGTACCAAAATGTAATAATAGGGTTTTTCCCCTTTTTTCTGGCAACAAAACTGATACCTTTTTACAAGGATTCATGTCTGCATTAACCACAATACCTGCAGTCAAAATGCAAACAAAAAACATACTATGATAATGTGATGATGCATTGTCCTTGAAACTGATTGGTCCACACCAAGGGACGGCTTTCTTTAATACTATATTCTATCATAAAAAAAATATATATATATTTTTAAACATTATTTTTTGCATGTTATGTTTGGGCTTGGGTCTGATTGTCCACGCTCGACTGACGTTGGCTGTAAATCACCACGGGCCCCTTACGTTGTGGCAAGCTTCGGGGCAGCTTCCTGGAGTCGTGGAGTTCTTCCATTACTAGTACGGTACATTTCATTAAAGCGTGTTTTTAAGAAAGTCTTTTTTTTTATATTACTTATTTGGGTTAGTACAGTAACGAATTGGCATGTTCTGTTTACAATTTCAGAACGCCGCTTCGCCGCTAATTACATCCAGCGTCATCCTGGCGATTCTGGCATATCGCCAGGATGGTGCTGGATGTAATTACCATTGAAACGTCTATTGCTCAAATTGTAAATGTTGTGGATATACTCTCCCAAACACACCGGTGTTGGTGTTTTGTTTACGTGACAAATCCCTGACTAATTATTGGCTGTGTCAGGTGGGGGAGGGTTGCGACGCATTCTTACTTACGCGATCGAACCCAAAAACTTTTGTAATGAATGACATTGGTCACGAGAGCCTGCGTGTTAAACTGATGTTCTGTTTACGTCACTAACCTTACTAATTGGCTGTGTCGGCTCGTGGCTGGTTTAACGACACAACATTTCATATTCTTAGCTCTTTCGGTAAAGTCACGTTGAAGGGAAACAATAAAATAATAAAAAATATATATAAAACAATAAAAATTCTCACGACGTTTCGACCATAACGCAAACGGTCATCGTCAGGTGTGAAAAACACAACATTTGTATATTTATACGTGATCTAACCATACAAAAAAACCTGTTTTGTGAACCACCGCAGTCTTATGTTTTGAACTGTTTCTGAATGACACCAGGCACCAAACGTGTTTTATGGGGCACTTAAAAGGACAAATGTCGGATTTTTTAAAATAATTTTTCTCCCCTGTTGTCCGTGTCCCTAACAGCTACCTGTGTACCAAATGTCAGCTTTCTACCTTGTCGGGAAATACCCTGGACGTTTGTGAGACGTACAGATTTTATGTATTTATATAGAAGATAGATTTTCTCCCCGCTGTTTGTGTCCTAAAAGCTACCCGTCTACCAAATATCAGCTTTCTACCTTGTTGGGAAGTTCCCGAGAGAGGTACGTACAGATTAAGATCTTTACATATATACATTTGACACTGAAATCAAGCATAGCTACCCGTCTTTGTCACAACAACAACCACAACAACCGCCATTCGCCACTAAGTGGCGGTGACGTCACGGCGACGCTTGCGCCAGGCCACGTGCACGTTGAGACCACGTGGAAGTGTCGAACGCCCGCCGGCAGGAGGTCACGGGGCAGACCCAGGTGCCGCGGGTCGACTGACTGAGATGACTGACATGACTGTGTCCCCTACCGTGCCAACTTTGTCGCTCGTACGCACGAACATCCACGGTGCTGCCGATCGCTGAACTGGGTTAACAGCCTTTGGGGCAGTTCTGCCAGATCGGCCCCGCAATGTCGGAAGCGGCCGGATTAAAACGCGCAGCGCCGGATAATCGACGGGTCAACTGTACACCTTCGGTGGGCCTTGGCTGGCACAGAACAAAAATAGTTTAGTTTTGGTTATTGGCGCTTTCTGACCGGAACGGTGGGCTTATCCGGCACCGGCCGCATGAGGGTTGGCACGGTGCCAGCACCCCGGGCCAGACGGAAACCTGAGTTTCGAGGGCAAGTTACCGCGGTCGATAGCTTTATTATCTTCGCGCATTTTATATTTAGCGCCTTAGCCACGAGGCGCTTTGCAAAGAATTAACGGATGGTGTACAGCGGCTGCGTGCGTGCGTGCGAGTGCGAGCGGAGGCGCATCGCTTAGCGCTGCGCTACGAACTCGGCGACCCGAGTTCACTTCCCGCTCGTGGCCACCAACACCGGTAGTGACGATTATCTGAACCGGTCATGGGCGATCCCCTAGGTCGACGGGGCCTCAGCTTATTACCCCGGTGCGGCTTGTGGTAATCATCGCCACTGGGGAGACAAAGGTGTTGGCCACCCACCGCCTCGTGTGGCCACTGTGCCGGCCTGCGTAAAACAGCACTTGCCCCAACAGTCTATTCAGGCTATACGGGGGATCTTTGCCTTTTGAGAATGTGAACGTAGCGGCGGGAGATGAGGTGGATGAAATACGTAGATGAGAGGCATCAGTGGAGGGGGGGGGGGCAAACCTGATTGTGATGATTGTGATGATTGTGATGATGGCGGTGGTGGTGGTAATGGTCGTGATGGTGATGATGATGGCGGTGGCGGTGGTGACGGTGGTGGTGGTGGTGTTGGTCGTAATGGCCGTGGTGATGGTTGTGATGGTGATGATGATGGCTATAATGGCGATGGCAATGGTCGTGGTGATGGTCGTGATGGTGATGATGGCGGTGGCGGTGGTGACGGTGGTGGTGGTGGTGTTGGTCGTAATGGTCGTGGTGATGGTTGTGATGGTGATGATGATGGCTATAATGGCTATGGCGATGGCCGTAATGGTAATGGTCGTGGTGATGGTCGTGATGGTGATGATGATGGCTATGATGATGGTGATGATGGTAGTGGTGACGGTGGTGGTGATGATGGCAATGATAATAATGAGGAATGGTGATGATGATGATGATGGCGGCGATTGTGGCGATGATAGCTGCTCACTTCGTTGAGCTTCTATCATTCTGAAAAAAAAATAGATGCACAGCAGCTCAGTGGGGTCTTACCTGGTCAAAATAAAAATAGTTTAGTTTTTAGTTGATTAGCCTTAGGCGCTCTCCCACTTCTTAACCTGAATCTGTCCCTGCTCTCCCGCCCGCCGCGTGTCTCCTCGCCACAGGCAAAGGCGCCGGAGAACTACGTGGGCTTTGCCAATCTTCCCAACCAGGTGTACCGCAAATCGGTGAAGCGCGGCTTCGAGTTCACCCTCATGGTGGTCGGTGAGTTTCCTCCCTGTGTGTGTGCGCGTGTGTGCGGACGTGCGTACGTAGCCAATCGTGCTAATCGGAGGTGGTGGGGGGGGGAGGAAAACAAACTATGGGTCTCTGCTGTGTGATGAGTCTATGGGTCTCTGCTGTGTGATGAGTCTATGGGTCTCTGTGTGTGATGAGTCTATGGGTCTCTGTGTGTGATGAGTCTATGGGTCTCTGCTGTGTGATGAGTCTATGGGTCTCTGCTGTGTGATGAGTCTATGGGTCTCTGCTGTGTGATGAGTCTATGGGTCTCTGCTGTGTGATGAGTCTATGGGTCTCTGTGTGTGATGAGTCTATGGATCTCTGCTGTGTGATGAGTCTATGGGTCTCTGCTGTGTGATGAGTCTATGGGTCTCTGCTGTGTGATGAGTCTATGGGTTTCTGCTGTGTGATGAGTCTATGCATCTCTGTGTGATGAGTCTATGGGTCTCTGCTGTGTGATAAGTCTATGGGTCTCTGCTGTGTGATGAGTCTATGGCTCTCTGCTGTGTGATGAGTCTATGGGTCTCTGCTGTGTGATGAGTCTATGGGTCTCTGCTGTGTGATGAGTCTATGGGTCTCTGCTGTGTGATGAGTCTATGGGTCTCTGCTGTGTGATGAGTCTATGGGTCTCTGTGTGTGATGAGTCTATGGATCTCTGCTGTGTGATGAGTCTATGGGTCTCTGCTGTGTGATGAGTCTATGGGTCTCTGCTGTGTGATGAGTCTATGGGTTTCTGCTGTGTGATGAGTCTATGCATCTCTGTGTGATGAGTCTATGGGTCTCTGCTGTGTGATAAGTCTATGGGTCTCTGCTGTGTGATGAGTCTATGGCTCTCTGCTGTGTGATGAATCTATAGGTCTCTGCTGTGTGATGAGTCTATGGGTCTCTGCTGTGTGCTGAGTCTATGGGTCTCTGCTGTGTGGGTAGTCTATGGGTCTCTGCTGTGTGATGAGTCTATGGGTCTCTGTGTGATGAGTCTATGGGTCTCTGCTGTGTGATGAGTCTATGGGTCTCTGCTGTGTGATGAGTCTATGGGTCTCTGCTGTGTGATGAGTCTATGGGTCTCTGCTGTGTGAGTAGTCTGTGGGTCTCTGCTGTGTGAGTTTATGGGTCTCTGTGTGAGTCTATCTATATACAGTATATAAAAGGGAAATTTGTGAATGTGAGTCTGTTCGAAATGTTTAGCATACTTCCCGACATGCAACAAACTTGAAATTTGGCATGTGGGTAGTTTCCAGACTGTACACAATGCAAAAAGTATAAAAATAGACTTTTGTATTTTTTGGGGGGGTGAGGGGGGGTGGGAAATTACCATGAAGTGTGTGGCATCAACCCGCATACAGGACTGGCGAGAATCGATATCTGCTGAGCGTTTGCGGTATCAATTAAACGGTAATAGGCCGATTTTAAAGAAATCTACAACCTCCGATTCCTTTTGCGCCATTTAAAGAATCGAATCTTGGCGCGCGAGCGTAAGTTTAAAAAAAAAATTTCCCCCACCGCGCGTTGGGTTTCATTTTCATTTGTATACGTTGTGTTTTTTAAAGTTTTGAGAAGTTTTTAAATAGATTTCCCCCCCCCCCGGGCCAACACCCCGGGCACTTCCCGCTAGTGTATGTATATACAGCGGTGCCACGGAGATGGGACGGACTCGATGAGTTCCAGAATTAGTCGTCATCGGGTACAGAAGAGCTAAATTTACGGGAGGGAGGAGACACACAACTGCAGATACATGCACGGACACGGATACGACAGGGGATACAGAGAGAGAGAGAGAGAGAAACGTGGGAGCACGCTATAAATCAAGCAGGTTTTAGCAAGATTTGGAAACTCTATAACGCAACACAGACGGTCGGTCAAAACAATTAACTCAAGGTCAGGTTGATTACGTTATTTCAAAGATTGCTAAATTGTAAGTTTAGTGTGCAATTTAAAATCTAAAAAATATATATATATACAGACCGCATACACATATATAGACATCCAAGCAGAACGAGTTAGCTCCAAATTGAAGTTTCGTTCCAGAAGGCCGTTCCAACACCGAATTAATTTCGCCCAATAAGAATTAATGTAAGTGACATTAATTGGTTCCAGACACAAGAAATCTCTCATTATGAAGCATTTTCACACGACGTTTACAGTAATTACACGCATACAATCTTTAAAAACAACGAGAAACACACTCAATAATACATGAATAAATATATGAAATAAATGAACATTGAACTTCACTTTACCTCGCCATTGGAACATCTTCTTTGGTTCTTTCGGTAAAGTCACGTAGAATGAGAATAAAATAATAAATTGATAAAATAAAATAACACAATGAAATTCTCACGACGTTTCGGCCACAACACAAGCGGCCTTCATCAGGTGAAGGGGCGAGACTGTCTGGTAGGACAGCGCTGGAGTGAAAGAGCCACGTTCAGATACGGCCTTTAAGCTGTGTGAGAGGAACAAAGCGCCCTCAAATTTCAGCAAAAAATTTTGTTCCTCTCACACAGCTTAAAGGCCGTATCTGAACGTGGCTCTTTCACTCCAGCGCTGTCCTACCAGACAGTCTCGCCCCCTTCACCTGATGAAGGCCGCTTGTGTTGTGGCCGAAACGTCGTGAGAATATTTATTGTGTTATTTTATTTGATCAATTTCTTATTTTATTATCATTCTACGTGACTTTCCCGAAAGAACCAAAGAAGATGAATCATTGCAGTCACGGAAGCTTTAAATCGAAATTTAACATTGGAACATCCTTTGCCAGTAGCAAAATATGATAATTGGTTGGTTTTTTTTTACCCTTTTATCTGGCAACAAAACTGGCACCTTATTCACTTGACCTGTTGTAAGGAGGGTTGATGGCTTGAGTGTAAGGAGGTGAGGAGGAGGAGGTGGAGGGAGGAGGTGGTGGTGGTGGTGGTGTTACTGTTTGGAAGGGGGAGTCCCCTTGGGCAAGCTCATGCACGCTGCTGACCACACGCACGTCTCAGCCGTGCACGGGTCCTGCCAAGTCGCGATTGCCCCGTTTAAACCTCCGAGTTTCGCTCGGTTTCCGGGGGGCAAAAAAAAAATCGTTCGGAAATATCGTCCGAGCGGCGATTTGTTCGAGTTCCCGGTGTGTGTTCCATCTCCGAGGTTCTGCTGCCTGTTGGAATTATTTCGCACCGCACATAGCCAGCGGTGCCAATCGTGGGAGGTGCGAGTTTTCGCACTCACACCCAGTCCGTGCGCGATCCACCAACCCCCGTGTGGGACCGCAGGCGAGTCTGGCCTGGGGAAATCGACGCTCATCAACTCCCTGTTCCTGACGGAGTTCTACTCCAGCGAGCACCCGGGGCCATCCCAGCGTATCAAGAAGACCGTGCAGGTAACGGCACCGTCCCTACGGTCACCATCCCGGTTGGTGCGTGCGTGTGTGTGTGTGTGTACGCGTTGGTGCGTGCGTGTGTGTGTGTGTGTACGCGTTGGT